>NC_133532.1:95260961-95567097 GCF_048544455.1 Silene latifolia | reverse complement strand
CCATGCATTAGGTGGTCCTGGTAAGGCACTTAGTGTATGGGGGTGTTACAGAAGAAAAAACAAGAATCTCACCAAGAAGAGGACCCCTTTCCCGAGTACCATCATACTTAGTTCCCGGAAGTTCAACACAAGAAGATCAACCTACCCCATCTACTCAACAACAAGCAAATGAGCAACAACAGGATGAGGGGGAGCGAATCACTATTCCTCCCTACCCCTTTACTTACCAACCCTACAACCACCCTAACCCATTTATTCTACCAAAAGATGATTTTTCTACGGGGTTGCTTCAAGCATTGCATAAGCAACAATATGATGACCGGGTGGATGCTTACTATGCTGTTTACCCCACTTTCCATCAATTAGCCCGCCAAGGGCGAATCAATGAGGAAGGAGTGCTTCCTTCATGGGCCCAAATCGACATACTCTTCTCTACTTCGGCCCATGGGAATGAAGGAGCGAATAGCAATGGTAAAGGAAAGACGGAAGCCTCAAATGATGGTGAAACCGTATAGGTGAATAGTGCGGAAGACGAATTAATAGATTTCTATGAGAGTGATGAATCAAGGGTCAATTAGAGTGATGAATATGGAAGGAGAAATGATGATGAATGAGAGAGTTCTTTAGCATTCACTTTGTGGAGGAGGGCAAAGTGGCACCCGGCATGGCTTTTGTAAGCTCTTTCTTTCTCTCTTTTTCCCATGTCAAAAATTAACTTGCATTTTAGTATAATTTACATTCATGTTATTTTGGATTTTGCTTAATGAGTGTCCTAGCAACATCAAAGACTTTTACACCTTAGCAACATCAAGATGAAGACAAATCTTTCTCCCACAAGGAAAATACAAAATGACAAAATTACATAGCATGCACGACCTTATGGCCAAACTCTCTTCATAGCTTTAACCGGTTTAGGGAAGTTTAATCACAAGCAACCCGAGTTAATTCAAATTAGCTCTCCAACCTAATCGAAAGCATGCATCATTTAGGATAGCTTAGTTGCATCATATGTACAATATATCATATAATATGCACTTAGTATAGAATTCTTGCATTTCATATAGCTTAATGCATTTGCATTTGCATATATTTCCCATCGTTTTGTCCATTGAGGATAATGTCCACACTAGTGTGGGGATGAGAAATTCTAATATCTAACCTATTTTATAAAAATGATAAAAATTGAAAAATTTGAAAATTCCAAAAACATGCTATTTTTAGCATAAACTTGTATATACATGTTTGTTTGTCACTCTTATCACATGAGGACGACTACGCCATATTCGAAGCATAAGGGATATAAAGAAGACCGCATGGTATGATCTTTCCAAATCTCCTTCTCCCTTTCTCATATGTTAATGACAATGTTGCTACTTTTTGACGCGGTATGAACCTATTTGATATTAGGAGTTGCATTTAGTTTATATGGCATAATAGTTGATAGAAGTATATGCATTAGGATTGTATATATGTTAGTTGCATCATGGCATGTATTTTCATGTGTGGACATAGGCCACCCTCAACGCCAAGCCAATCCGTGGACATGCGGCAGTCTGAAAGCCACACTCGGTGGCGTAAAAATTCTTTTGACCGGATCGCTTTAGATTGGCCGGTTTCGTCTCAGCAAGGGTCTCGAAACGATGTAGAGATGTTTGGAGTCACAACCAAGCAATTATGGGATGCTTGGAAACCGTTCGAAATCCACTTTATACCTAGGTCAATCAAAGCAAAAAGCGGTGCTTGTCATAGGTACTAAAGATAAGGACTCATCCCACTTTAATCGACTATCCAAAGGTTCTGAGTAAGGGGTGAGGGTACGTATTGGGAAGCTCTTTAATCGAACACCCAATCCCGCCCGCGTTAGCGGCCTCTACTGATCGATCGTGGTTGTTTAAGTGCAAAAGTTGATAAAACGGTTTAAACGCATGATATGCACATCCAAAAGCTGAACCTAACATGTGAAAATTTGCAAAGTCGGTTTGTTTATCCACATATCATGAAATTGATGTCAAAGTTGGATTTAAGGGTTGATTTGCATATAAAACGGAAATTAAACATCCATTTACCAAATTCGGGTTATGGTGCTTAACACGGTCCATTTATTTGAAAAAGTGTGTTTAAAGGATAAAGTCTAAAATGCAAACTCGTCAATATGACCCGTCATGTATTTGGGTTAACCGTAATCGAGAACGTCCTGGATAAGAACCAAAGCGAGACAGAACAGTGCCAAGCTACCCCATTGGAGCGCGAGCCATTAGGCGAGGGAACAGAGTGTAACACCCCCATACTCCAAGTGCCTTACCAGGACCACTCAGGTATGAAGACATTACCATCTCGGTTACCCGAGGCAATGATAATCAAACAACAATAAAGAAACAATGTTTATTATAAATAATTTAGTGAAGAGATACAATCCTCAAAACCAAACCAAAAGTACGATACATTATTTCAAACTGACTGTCTAACTGAAATGTAAATAAACTAAAGGCTACAGCGGAAGACTCCTATCATCATGTCGTGGCATCCCGGCTATCCCAGTACTCATCTCAATACACGCTCAATATCGCTCACCATCCCCGAATGGATCACCGCAGTTTACAAAACAACATGGGGTCGATACTAATCACACAATCAATATAGATAACAATAATAAGATAAACAGACAAATTTGTGTCACACACACACACACACTACCAACCAATTCCCATCATCTCAATCCCGACCGTCCTTTGGACCCACCACGCGATGGGGGACCGGCCGTACCCACCAAATCCCCGCTCCACATAGTGAGCGATAACCCTGTCCATTAATGTGCACATCCCCTTCCGTGGCGGGTTCCACGAAGGGCAAAACTAGGGCGTGAAGTCACTCCCGCAAGTGATCCCACTCAGCCGAGAACGCATCTCGAGAACCAATCAACAACAATCACAACCACAAACACAGTACAATCATTATATCAAACAACCAAATACAACACATCACCAATATCCCATTATGGGACTAATACTGAGTAGGAAATCCTACCTGGAAAGCACAACAGTCAGACGGTATCAACAGCTGTACCAAAAAGCCTCTTCTACGAACCCTCCTCCTATCATATAACACATAGAGGCTACACATCACATACTACACACAAAACCCCCAATCTCTAAATTAGGGTTTAACCAAATCAAGAGAAAAACAATAAAAAGGGTACATAGATCTTACCCTCGACGCAAGGAACTCAACGATACGAATAACGACAAGAACCGACCGTCGAACTCAGGAAATGCTAAGAATGCGATTAGGAAGATGAACTGGTTGCTTTCTCTCTTAAACAGGGATTTAGGTTTTGTAAAAGTGATTTAAAACAATGACGACGAAACTTAAATACCTTAATCGCATAATTAACAAAACCCGAGAAAACTCCCCGTAAAACCGGACACTCGATCGAGTACCCAAGGTACTCGATCGAGTACCCCCTTACTCGATTGAGTACCCCTGACTACTCGATCGAGTACCCAACAGTCGAAACTATTTTATTTCGCAACTTACCCTTACTCGACAGAGTAAGGCCTACTCGATAGAGTACCCCAAGACTTATAAATACGGAGTATTACAGTCTTCCCTCCTTAAAAGGAACTTCGTCCCCGAAGTTCAAACCACTACTAAACAAAGGTACTCCCACAACATTCCCGACTCAAAAGCCAAACAAAATTTAACATAAAACATGATACTAACCCAACTCATCCCGACAAACATACCGACACTACATATAAAAGGTGTATAAAACTCCTAAAACTGCTCGCGATCATCTCCTACCCCCTTAAAAGAAACAAGGTTACGTCCCCGTAACCATACATACCTGATCAAAGAGGAAAGGGTAACGCTCTTTCATAGCTTCCTCTGGCTCCCATGTAGCTTCCTCAGTCTCGTGGTTAGACCAAAGGATTTTGAGCAAAACTGTCTCACCACCCCTAGTCTTTCTAATTTTTCGGTCTAGAATCTGTTTAGGTACCTCAAGATATGATAAGGACTCATCTAGCTCTAAGCTCTCTGCCTCTAACACATGTGACGGGTCACTCACATACTTCGCATTGCGATACATGAAACACATTATGCACTCTCTCTAACGCATTTGGTAAAGCGGACGATAAGCAACTTCCCCAACTCGCTCTAAGATCTCATAAGGCCCTATAAACTTCGGACTTAGCTTGCCTTTCTTCCCAAATCTCATAACTCCGCGCATAGGAGAAACTTTCAAAAGAACCTTGTCCCCAACTTGAAACTCTATATCCCGGCGATGTAGATCTGCATAACTCTTTTGCTGTCTCCGAGTTGCTCTCATCCTTTCCCGATCATCTTAACTTCCACCATCTCATGCACCATCTCTGGTCCTAAAACCTTTGCCTCAAAGACTGTCGTCCCAACAGATTGGACTCCTACATCTCCTCCCATACAAAGCCTCAAACGGTGCCATACCAATCTTTGGTGTGATAGTTTGTTGTTGTAAGAAAACTCTATCAAGTCCAACCTCTGCTCCCGGCTACCACCAAAATCCATCACACAAGCTCGCAACATATCCTCAAGAGTCTTGATTGTTCTCTCGTCTGCCCGTTTGTCGCAGGATGAAATCTTTGTACTCATCTTCAAAGTTGTTCCCAACGATTCTGCAACTCCTTCTAAAACCTCGATATAAACCTCGCATCTCTGTCGGACACTATGTCCTTAGGGACTCCATGTAACTTAAGCACGTTCTTTCGATAGGCCATAGCCAATTCCCGCCTTAGTCCATGTATCTTTCATTGGAACAAAGTGAGTGACTTGGTCGACGATCCACTATCACCCAAATCATGTTGTTACCTTGTTGACTCTTAGGCAAACCCACAATGAAATCCATGGAAATGGATTCCCACTTCCACTCGGGCACCTCTAAAGACTGAATCTTACCTTGTGGTCGTCTCTGTTCCCCTTTAACTCTCAGGCATGTCAAACAACGGGACACAAACTCAGTTGTCTCTTTCTTCATCCCAGGCCACCAAAACGTTTTCTTCAAATCCTTGTATAGCTTGTCTCCACTGGATGAATGAATATGGTGTGCAATGCGCCTCTGTCATGATCGTCTTTTTCAACTCCTCATCATTAGGAACACACCACCTACCATCAAACCTCAAACTACCATCTCTATGAATAGAAAAGCGGGACACTTTGTCCCTTTCTCTACTCCGACTCTCCACTCAACTATCTTAGGATCCAAAGCCTGTTTACCTCGAATATCATCATAAAACTCAAGTCGTATCTTTGTCATATCACCCATGGCATCTCCTTTCGCATCATATGTATCCCAAAGCTCGCTACCTCATCCCTCGGCCTCATCAAAGATAGAGCTGTACACAAGGAATGTACACTCTTCCTACTCAAAGCATCAAGCAACAACGTTGGCCTTCCCTTCATGGTAGATGATTTCCATGTCGTAATCGCCAATCAACTCCATCCACCTCCTCTGTCTCATGTTCAACTCCTTCTGCGTGAAGATGTACTTAAGACTCTTGTGATCGGAAAATACCTTAAAGATTGCTCCATAAAGGTAATGTCTCCAAATCTTGAGAGCAAACACCACCGCACCCAACTCCAGATCATGAGTAGGGTAATTCTCCTCATACGGCTTCAAGCGCCTAGAAGCATAGGCAATCACTTTACCATTCTCGCATTAACACACATCCCGGCCCTATTCTTCGAGGCATCTCGTATAAACCTCAAAATTCTCGCTCCCTTCAGCAATGCTAGGACGGGAGAGCGTGGTCAAACGCTCCTTTAATGTTTGGAACGCCGTCTCACAACTCTCATCCCAACGAAACTTGTTCTCTTTCCTCATCAACGCTGTCATCGGTCTAGCTATCTTGGAGAAATCTTTCACGAACCGTCGTAATATCCGGCTAAACCCAAGAAACTCCTAATCTCAAGAACATTCTTTGGTGCTTCCCACTTTGTCACCGCCTCAATCTTCGCCGGATCCACAGCTACCCCATCTTTAGAGATCACATGCCCCGGAAAAGCAACTTTCTCTAACCAGAACTCACACTTGGACAGCTTAGCATACAACTCATGATCCCTCAAAGTCTGCAACACGATCCTCAAATGCTCCTCGTGCTCCTCCTTAGTCTTAGAGTAGACTAAGATATCGTCGATGAATACCACTACAAACTGGTCCAAAAGCGTCTCGAAGATTCTGTTCATCAAATCCATAAATCTTTGCGGCGCATTAGACAACCCGAACGGCATCACCACATACTCGTAATGGCCATACCTCGACGTGAAAGTTGTCTTTGGTATGTCCACCTCTCTAATCTTCACCGATGGTACCCCGACCTCAAATCAATCTTAGAAAAGATGTTGCACCACTCAACTGATCAAACAGGTCATCTATCCTTGGCAAAGGATACTTGTTCTTTATCGTCACACGGTTCGGCTCCCGTAATCTATGCACATGTGACCTCAAGCTCCCATCTTTCTTCTTCACGAAAAGAATGGTGCTCCCCAAGGCGATACACTTGGTCTAATGTATCCCTTCTCTATCAAATCATCCAACTGCTTCCTAAGCTCCTCCATCTCCTTAGGACCCATACGGTACGGTGCCTTAGAGATTGGCCCCGTCCCTGGCTTCAACTCAACGGTGAAATCTATCTCCCTCTTCGGTGGCAACCCCGGAATCTCCTCTGGAAAAACATCTGCAAACTCTCCCACCACTGGTATCTCATCAACTGTCGGAATCTCTATCCGGTCATCTCTCACATGGCACAGGATCAAAGGACATCCCTTCCTCAGATAAGACTTCAAGGTAACAGCTGCAATCAACTTAACTTTGGGTTTGACTAGAAACCCACGATAAGACACACTAACACCCTTTGGACCTCTTAAGGACACTCTCTTTTGATGACAGTCTATCTTAGCTTTATACTTTCCTAACCCATCCATCCCAACTATCATCTCAAAACCGTTAAAAGGAAACTCTAGCAAGTCTACAAGGAAATCAACTTGCCCAACTATCAAAGATACATCTCTAAACAATCTCCCACACGATACAGACTCGCCCGAAGGTATGAAAACTTGCTCACTAACAGATTCATATACTCTCAAACCCAACTGTTTAACATGACTCGAAGACACAAACGACTGAGAAGCCCCCGAATCGAACAAAACAAAGGTAGGAATACCATTAACAAGGAATGTACCGGTGATAACGTGCGCATCTTCCTCAGCTGCCTTCTTCTCCATCATGAATAACTTGCCCCTTTGGTCTTGTCCACCTTCTGGACAAGATCGGGCGATGCGGTCGGCTTAGCGCCCGACCCTTGATTGTTGTTGTTGCTCGTCGGTGTTTTTCGATAAGAATTACCGCCGTTTGCGGTTGCCTCCACACTGGTAACTCGACTCCCGGTTTGGCCATGATCCAGTGGTGCATTTGCTCGCGAAGCTCTACGCAGGTCTCTGGAAAGATCCCGGTGCACTTGTGCACTCATGTCTCTTGTGGCCTACACCACCACAACCATAGCAGGTCACTCCCCAACTATTACTCACACTTCCACGGCCACGCCCAAAGGAAGCCCCAGCACTAAACCCAGACCCAGAAGAAAATCCCTTAGACTGATTGTGGTTGCCTTTCTTGTGATTAGATTGGCCACCACCCTCGCTCTCAGACTTCCTCTTCTCACCACCTAACCTCTCCTGAGCCATCTCCACCAACCTCTCCACTCTCCCAGCTCTCTCATAAGCTTCCTTAACATCTGTAAGGATTCCCACGGGTAACTTATCCATAATCTTAGGGGTCAACCCCCTCTCAAACCTCAATGCCAGATTCTCCTCACTCAAACCCATATCCTCAGCATACCTCGACTTCTCATTGAACAGCCTGTAGTACTCAGCCACAGACATCTCAGCAGTCATCTTAAAACCATCAAACTCTTCTCTCAACTTACTCCTCACATGTTCCGGTACAAACTCCTTCCTCACAGCCCTACGAAACTCCTCCCAAGGTATAGCAGGTAAGACTTGGTTGGTATATATTTCCTTAGCACTCACCTTCACTGAATCCCACCACTTGCCTGCTGCCTCCCTCAGATAGAACGCAGCCTGTTCCACTCTCATCTCATCAGGACAATGAACCAAGTCTAAGATGTTCTCCATCTCTCTCAGCCAACTATCAAGCAGATTAGGCTCCCCAACTCCCTTGTACTCTTTCGGGTTAAACCTCGCAATATAGAGGCTGATTTTAGAATGATCAACCTCCTTCTCCTTATTCTTATCCTTGTCCTCATTCACTCTCTTCAGTGTCTCAATAAGAGCATCCTGGTGCTCTAACATCTTAACGATGTCATCCATGGTCATGAGCTCAGCTCTCGCATACAAAGCAGTCTTCTTGGGCGGCATCTTGAAGCTATATAAGAAAGGGTAAACATAAACACACGTACTAAACCTCAAAACACGAAAACACGCTGCCCAGAACCCACTCGATCGAGTTCCCAAACACACTCGATCGAGTAACGGGCTACTCGATCGAGTGCCCCACGTACTCGATCGAGTACCCAAACTTCAGACCCCAAACAGACCTTCTGATCTCTTACCTACTCGATCGAGTATCTAGGCTACTCGATCGAGTGACCCCCTACTCGATCGAGTGCCCCAAAACTCGATTCTGGACTCAAAATCGCCAAAAACCCACCCGATCGAGTCAGTCCCACTCGATCGAGTAACACTAATTCATAGAAGCTACCCGCATGTTACGTCATATGCTAACATGCTAAACTTTATAAACCACACTATATCATAATAAGCATACTACGCATCTTTTCTACTATCTACGAAACCATTTCATCATGTTATTAAATGCCACATTGTAAATCATCCAACATGTTATCATCTCATCAGCAAGTTTCCTCATATCACCATTTTATTTCACATGCTCAACTTTCTACTTCAACATCCAACAATTAACACATTCCATCATATTCGTAAACAAGTTAACCAAACACACATGCGACTCGACAAACACTTTCCCCATGTGACCGGTTCAAAGTTGTAGGGCGACCCCTGCGACTTTAGGACGTCTCCCAAGCCTTTGCACTAGCTCCCACAACTTTTACCCCGGGTTCATTTTAATTGACTCCCTATGTTCATTAAGTTCATTGGTTACGGGTTTCGGGATCGTCGCTCGATACCATTTGTAACACCCCCATACTCCAAGTGCCTTACCAGGACCACTCAGGTATGAAGACATTACCATCTCGGTTACCCGAGGCAATGATAATCAAACAACAATAAAGAAACAATGTTTATTATAAATAATTTAGTGAATAGATACAATCCTCAAAACCAAACCAAAAGTACGATACATTATTTCAAATCGATTGTCTAATCGAAATGTAAATAAACTAAAGGCTACAGCGGAAGACTCCTATCATCATGTCGTGGCATCCCAGCTATCCCAGTACTCATCTCAATACCTGCTCAATATCTGCTCACCATCCCCGAATGGATCACCGCAGGTTTACAAAACAACACCGGGGTCAGTACTAATCACACAATCAATATAGATAACAATAATAAGATAAACAGACAGCTGAACTGTCACACACACACACACTACCAACCAATTCCCATCATCTCAATCCGTCATCCTTTGGACCAGCCCGCCGATGGGGGACCGCAGCCGTACCCACCAAATCCCCGCTCCACATAGTGAGCGATAACCCTGTCCATTAATGTGCACATCCCCTTCCGTGGCGGGTTCCACGAAGGGCGAAACTAGGGCGTGAAGTCACTCCCGCAAGTGACCCCACTCAGCCGAGAACGCATCTCGAGAACCATCAACAGCAATCACAACCACAAACACAACACAATCATCATATCAAACAACCAAATACAACACATCACCAATATCCCATTATGGGACTAATACCGAGTAGGAAATCCTACCGGAAAGCACTGTGATCGAGACGGTATCAACGAAATTTGTATCAAAAAGCCTCTTCTACGAACCCTCCTCCTATCATATAACACATAGAGGCTACACATCACATACTACACACAAAACCCCCAATCTCTAAATTAGGGTTTAACCAAATTAAGAGAAAAACAATAAAAAGGGTACATAGATCTTACCCTCGACGCAAGGAACTCAACGATACGAATAACGACAAGAACTGACCGTCTGAACTCCGGGAATTGCTAAGAATGCGATTAGGAAGATGAACTGGTTGCTTTCTCTCTTAAACAGGGATTTAGGTTTTGTAAAAGTGATTTAAAACAATGACGACGAAACTTAAATACCTTAATCGCATAATTAACAAAACCCGAGAAAAATCCCCGTAAAACCGGACACTCGATCGAGTACCCAAGGTACTCGATCGAGTACCCCCTTACTCGATCGAGTACCCCAGCTACTCGATCGAGTACCCAACAGGTCAGAAACTATTTTATTTCGCAACTTACCCTTACTCGACAGAGTAAGGCCTACTCGATAGAGTACCCCAAGACTTATAAATACGGAGTATTACACAGAGCCTGTCCAGGTTTTGAAATATGAAAACAGACGGCCTCTTGGGGCGCGAGTCAGACGACGACCCAAGGGGCGTCTCCTGGTTGTTAAAAAGGTTGCTTAAAACCATATTTGTTATTAAATGATTTGAAAGTATTTTTTGCATAACTCGGGATAATTACTATTATCTTAGTAATATTCGTTGTCGGATTTGCAAGTTTGAAGAGCATAGTTTACAAATAAAAATGTAAAATGTGTGTGCTTAACCGTTTCTTCACCGTACTCGAATTAAATCGACTTGGCATATATATTAGCCAAGGATGACATACGATATGGCCAAGACAAAGATGAGAATAAAACGAAATAAAAGTGAAAGAAAAATGTTTGATATGAACTAAATATGTAAAGTTCATTTATTTATAATTAGTCAAGTTTTTCATCGTACTCGGATTAAACCGACATGGTATAAGGAACCAAGGATGATAATGAATTATGACTAATATAAGTGTAAATAAATGAGAAAAATGCTAAGTAAAAGAAAAGGGGGTTAAAATACCCTTTAAAATGTAATTAACCAAATAATATCACCGAGTCACGGATTAAACCGTCATGGTATAATTTAACCAAGGATGATTACGATTTATAGTTAAAAAGTTTGTCATAAAAATGATTTGAAATATTTGAAATGGTAAAAAGCGATTGCAAATAAGAAATGAAACAAAGAGGAAATACGAGAACAAACACGTTTGGATTCTGACCAGAGACCCCATAAGAGGCGCGAGGTGGGTAGTGGTGACTACCAGCCTCTGTCTCCAGTCAAAATCCGATTTTGGCTCATCTAACCTATATTTGAATAGTGTTATGCATTGTACATACGTATAAACTCATAAAAACAGTAAAGACATGAAATAAGTGAGTTTTTTACACCCTCAAACTTATGTGTTATGATGTTTGCGAGGTAGACGACTTTAAAGACGGTTTTCTCGTATGCGACTACTCGCGATCAAAGAAGTTTAAAAGAGCGCCTTAAAAAAGAATTTTGTTTTGAAAATATGTTGTTGAAAAACATATTGATTAATGTTGAGTTGGTCGAATGGGTCGGTCAAATGCATGGCGATGGTACCAAACAAAATGTGTAAGGCTTGTGTTTTCGATCGGTATGTCAAAAACACGTGTCGATTTTTGACTTAAGAAGTCGAGTATAGAAGTTTAAGGGAGATGTGAGGGGACGGACACTCGCGTGAAGAATATGGTGTGTGAAGGTGGGTATTTATAGGGAAATATGGGGTGGCAGGTCGGTTGAGTTTGCTTGGAGGCTAAGGAGGACGCCTAAAGAAGCGCGAGCCACCTAGTGATACAAATGGGTGTCCTGTCCTTTTCAATTTGGACGTGGCCTTTGCTCCATCTATTGTTTGGTTGGTTTGATTTGTGGTATCCAAATAGGATGTTGTGTAACAATATGGGTATCTAATAATATGATTTTTGGGTGTTATTTGGGTTAGGCATTTTGTGCTTGACTCGGGTTTGATCCGTGTTGAGTCGGAATTTGAATTTTGAGTCGGTTTTTGGCCTGGTGTCGGTTTTGACTCTAATTAGTGTCATTTTAATGCAAATGGCATGATAAACCATTCATGGCATTATTTTTGACATTCGGGACTTGGGTTGACTCGAGTTGCGGGTTTCTGAGTCGGTTTTGGGTCCGAAAACGATTTTAACTCTAAAAAGTGTTGTTTTAATGAAAAAGAAGTTAGAAAACTTTTGAAATCATTTTCATGTCCGAGTAATGCATTAAACGTCTCATGTATAGCCAATCCACGCACGCATATCAAAAACACATTGTAGTCCGATCATTATCGCGTGGTTTTTGGAAGGTGCAGATACTGGGTATCTACAGAGCCCCCACTTTGACTGAGGCTTGGACGGCGCGAAAGTCAAAGTATAGCCTCCAAGTCAATTGAAGATTACAACCTGAAGACCATCGCGACGTCGAGGTAACTCAAAAGGGTTTAAGCCAAGGACCTGCCGTCGGGAAGGGCGACGTCGAGGCGACTCGGGGATGCGAGTCAAGGACCTGCCATCAGGAACATTTTAGAGTCTGCCGACTATCGATGTGGTTCATTTAAAGTCCATTAAACTATGTATGAAGGCTTGCCAGCCATAGGAAGGAGTCATACCTGAGGCATCTTCGGGATATGTCCATGAATTGTTTCTTGTTTGCGCGCAAAGGCTCGCCAGCCGTGTTGAAGGCGCATTTTGAGGCGCGCCAGCCATGTTTAAGGTGCGTTTTGAGGCTCGCCATCCATCTTGAAGGTGCATTTTGAGGCTCGTCAGCCATGTTGAAGGCAAGTTTTGAGGCTCGCCAACCATGGAAGGTGCGTAGAGGCTCGCCAGCCATTGATGGTCGAATGATCGACTATGGGAAATAGCCTGAAACATCGGGCTTATTTCAAGATATTTTCTGGTAATGACTTCCAACCAGGTTGACGTTGATAGGTTTGGCTAGGGAGTAACGAACTCCAACTTTCTGAGGGTCCTAAACGAAATCCGTGGGGATAAATCATCTAATCAAGGCTCTCTGGCAAACCATTAAGGGAGAGCGCTATGTCGGGATCATAAATGATGTTGCGATGATCTTTGAAAGACCTGTGTGACTTCCATTTTAAAATCGGCACTCGCTGGGGAGTTAGAAACTTCTCAGGACTTGCTGGGGATATGAGTTGCCGCTTGTCGGGAGGTAGCGTATGCCATGTAATCGGCACGGTTAAAGCCTTTGGACTTGGCGGGTCGGCGTTTGTTGGGAAGAACCCAGTACTCAGTTGGAGTGCGTTTTTCTTCTCAAGATTACCTGCATGGTTAGTGTTTTAGCAGGATTTCTTACAAGGATAAAGTCCTACCAGGGATTTCATATAAGGAACCAAGGATGATTATGAATTATGACTAATATAAGTGTAAATAAATGAGAAAAAGGCTAAGTAAAAGAAAAGGGGGTTAAATTACCCTTTAAAATGTAATTAACCAAATAATATCACCGAGTCACGAATTAAACCATCATAGTATAATTTAACCAAGGATGATTATGATTTATGCAGTTGATGGGGGTCGAATCGTCGTTTATTCTCCTTATATCACAATATTTATAAACTTAACAAACTACTCTTAGTAGAGTGGTGAGTAAAGATCGGATCTCAAGAGACGCGTATTGGATTAAGTTAGCGTTTGCAAGTAGCTATGTCTTAGGGTGACACAATTTAGTTTGGATTTGAGGTTTGCAATCTAAACTACTTAACAATGAAAAGTAAACAAATGAAAGTAAAGCAAAGCAAATAAATAGAGTTTGTAAACAATTAATTAAGGCACTAGGGTGTCATGGGTTCTTAAGGGAATCATGGTGAGATCCTATAAACAAGTTTCATACATGCAAGGAAGTTATTGTTGTAGTGGAATCGAGTTAGTTTATGTCTTACAATTCCTAGGAAGGTTTGGATCTTAGAGCTGAGTCGGACAAGACTTTACAATACCTACAAGTCGACTTAATTTCTTCCTATTCAACTATATGCATGGTCTAACAAGCCTTGAGTTGGTTTATATCTTACAAGTCCTGTTGAATGGATAAGAGATTCATGCTAGGTTGTCAATCAAGCATTTCATCAAGCATAACATGTGCATAAATTGAAACTATAACAAGCAAGCAATCATATGAACTTATTAAGTAAAGATCTACCCCATGATTAATTCCCTTAATCCCCCATTAACCCTAACTAGGGACTACTCACTCATGATCATGGTAAACATGCTAAAAAGGGTGTCAAACATATTAACAAGGCTAAACATAGTGAACGAGTAAAGTAATAAACAATAATTAAGCAAAGGATAAAAGAGATTGTACCAACTTAAGGATGCTCCAATTAATAAGCAAAGAATAATAAAAGAAAGCTTGATGAATGATGAAGAGTTGTCAATTCTTCAACAAACCCAAATAGTCTTCAAATTACCCAACTAAATCTAAGAACACTTGAATGATTAAAGAAAGATTAAGATTTGATTAAGATTGAATTGTGTAATATAATGTAATTAACCCTACTAATACTCTACTAAAACTTGATTAGGAATTGGTGTCTAATCCCCTTGTACAATGGGGTATTTATACTAAGTACAAGTATTAGGGTAACTAAGGGCTTAAATGACGATTAAGTCCCTAAGATGAAGATTAACGCCTTGCAAGTCCCTAAGGAGCCCCACGACCTGTCCATGTTGGATGTTCATACTGCATAGGAAAACGCCCGTCCTGCGTGTGGGACGCTCGGGCCGAGCCTTGGGACGCCCGGGTTGTTCTTCAGGACGCTCGGCCTGAGCTCGAGACGCCCGGATCATGGGTCAGCTTGGCTTCCTCTTCTCGTGACTACTTCAAGATCCGTGGGGATCATTGAGGGGTCGTGGAGGTCTTCATCATTTCCCATTCTACTTGATTTATTGACTTAGGCCTTTAGTATTGGTCTCCTCTTTGGTTCTTGGTCGTTATGTGATCCATTTAGCTTCATATTGCTCCATATATACAAGGTTAGCATTCCTCTCCTACCAAGGACACAAAACCTCAAAGAATATGCAAAGTAGAAGCTAAAGATAAGAAACGACCCTAATACATGCAAGAAAGCATAGGAATGAGGCTAGTTCGGGGACTAAATGTGCGTAAATACGAGTCACATCAAATATCCCCAAACCGAACCTTTGCTCGTTCCGAGTAAAGAGGTGACTAAAACTATGACCTTTATTAATACTACTAGCCGATGTAAGATAATTAGCGGGTCTCACTCCGCCCCTTCAGCTCACAACAAGACATCTATGAGGTAAGATGCCTTCTTGCAAGGCATGGTGAGACTTGCCAAAATGGCGATGCATCCTATCATTTAAGCACACAAAAACAATTAAAGGATACATCTACAAAAAGAATAGCCACTTTCCTCATCTAAGTGGTGGAAATCATCTAAAAGGGAAACAATCTAAGGGTACACATTCCATTGTAGATATTATTTCTCCAAGTTACTAAGCCTAAAAGGATACCAACAAATCACCTCCAAGTTGTGTAAAACTAGGGTACTTTTGTCCACAATCGCTAAATGCTTTCGTCAAGAGTAGGCTCCTTATGGTGTTAGAAACACTGTAGGATTGTGGAATTCCCCCTCTTACCTAGGCAAGAATAAGGGTCGTCCCCTCTCCACCATGCAACAAAAATGAGATCAATGGGTAAAAGGGATCAATATGTTTTGAGTTTCACAATGGTAGTTTGCTTTTGATTTGTTTTCCCCCAATTTCTTGTGGCATTTGTCATTGAAGAATATTTATTGCCATTTTTTATGTTTGACATTTTGATACTTGGCAATTTTTTTCAATTTTGTATTCTTTTAAACATTTTCAAAGTAACCCCATTTTGTAGCAAGGGTACTTTTATTGAAGCATAGGAGTCTATTTTTGCTCCTCTTTTCATTGATGCAATTTTTGTAAACTTTTTTACTTTCATTTTGGTACTTGAACTCAAATTGGAGATTTTTATGCCCATTCCCTTTTTGTTGACAAAATGATGATAGAAGTGAAAGAACGGTTGCACGGCTTCAAAGGTCACCTTGGAATAAACGGTAGCCAAGGAGTATCACACCACAAGGTACTCTTGACTAGGCCTTAGTCCATGGGTCAAAAGATACTAGTGTGACACATCCTAGGGTGTCTCGAGGGTATTCTAGCAAACAAAGTCTCAAGGAGAAAAATTATCTACAAGGGCCCTATATACATTTGACAAGCTTCCCAACTAGACATTTTCACAAAAGTTTTCCTAATATGCAACTAAATGCCATGATGCTAGTATCATATATACAACCTAATGCATATGCTTTTATCACTAGTATGCCACATAATCTAAATGCAACTCCTATAATCACATAGGTTTGTACCGCATCAAACAAAAAGAAGCCACATTGTCATTAACATATAAGAGGAAACAGGAGATTTGGAAAGATCATACCATGCGGTCTTCATATTCCTCATGCCTCGAATATGTCGTAGTCGATCCTAAGTGATAAGAGTGAACAACAAACAAACATATATATACAATTCTACACTACACATAAAGAACATGTTTTTGGAATTTTTGAAAATGCAATTTTTATCATTTTCAAATTTTTGAGTTAGATGTTAAATGTTATAATGTTAGAATTTCTCATCCCCACACTTAGTATGGACATTGTCCTGAATGGACAAGACGATAAGAAATTGTGCAAATGCAATGATATGAAATGCATGAATCTACACTAGATGCATACTACGTGGTATATATTACAAAATGATGCAAGCTAAACTATTCTAAATGATACATGATTTCTATTGTTCGGAGAGCTAATTTATATTAACTCAGATTCCTTATGAGTGAACTTCCCTAAACCGGACAAAACACTATTATTAGTGCAAAAAGAGGGAAGTTCATTCACCAGGTATGAAATGCAATGCATGAATGAATTTTGTCATTTTGGATTCTTTGTAGTGGGAGAAAAAAGATAGACACCTCAATGTTGCCGAGGTGTGAGTCCTTTGAATGGTGCTAGGACTTAAAAACTCATAACTACCAAGAGTCCAAAACAAGTCTATAAATGAGCTAAACTAAATGTTATAAAAGTTGTGCAAGTCATGTCAATAATGTAAACAAGAGATAAAGACAAAGCAAAAGGAGGGGTAGGAGACTCACAGTAGAATAGGTCGAAATTCTAGCATAAGCCATCAACCCCGCACTTGTGTCGTCCTCAATCATATCATCATCACTTTCCTCCATAAAACCGGAGGATTCACCATCATCTCGTTCTTCTTCACTTAGTTCACTTCCACTTGAACCTTGCTCTTCATCATCATCATCATGGCTAGACTCACTACCTTCCCCATCCTCATCCTCATCATCAACAACCTCCTCAATCTCCCTAGTTTCCCGGGCATCCCCTTCTTCATCTCTAGAAGCTTGAGGAAAGAACACTTTCCTATCCGCCCAATCCGATAAAGAACTCTTGGGATAAAGGAGTCCTTGCTTAGCAAGGTGGTAAAGGGGCGGATATTGGGCATAATAAGCGTTCACCCGATCATTGTAGGCTTCTTTATGGATATGATTCATGAATTGTACCAAGTAGTCATTGCCCGTCATAACACTAGGATCATTTGTTGTGAACTGTTTGTAGGCAAAGGGGCAAGGAGGTACCACTAAGGAGGAGGATTATTCATTTGGACATTGTTGTTGTTGTTGTTGTTGTTGTTGTTGTTGTTGTTGTTGTTGTTTGATGATACTCTTGGCATTATTTGAGATGGGGAGAAGGTAGTTGCTCCGGTGAGCAGAAATGCTGCAAATCTTACTTGGCAAGAAAATAGAGTCGGCATCCTTGATAATCCATTCATAACCTTGGGCGGAATTCTCATGTTTACCGAATGAAATTTGTGAATCAATGAGTTCATATCAAGGAGATTGCTTCCTTTAACCAGTTTATATGCTTTGTCTTTGTTGAAGTGTGGGTTAAAGTGCTTTGCCAACCTTGTTATCAAGCCTCCATTAACAATAAAGGCCGCGCCATCTTTCTCATTTTCAATGTCCAACCATCTTTTAATCAATAAATGAAGAATATTGTAGTCTTTGTCGGACTTCCCATTGGCACTCATGAAGGATTCAAGGTAGACAAGATCTAGCTCAGTCAAGTGATTAGCTTCTTTTCGAGCTATCAAGGTATTAGCCACAAACTTATGCCAATACCTAATACCCAGATGATGACTATATAAGGCATGGCATTCCCGGAAGGTGGTCAACTCACGACCGACAATGGCTTTCCAAAGGGGTTTGGCATTAAACTACGGAGGCTTTTTGAAGAAGCTTCGATAGTCTTTAAGCCCGAATACCTCACCTAGATCATTTTTTCACATTGTCCTACTCTTGTTTTCAAGGCAAAATTCGACATATTTCCGAGTCTCAATGTTATACTCCCTCAAAGAACTAATGAATTCCAAGGTTAAGGAGGGGTAAGTTAACTCATTCATCTCAAATAGGGTAGATAACCCCATGGACTTGAAAAATACCTTGGTTTGTTCAAGCACACCCAACTTATCCAAGGTATCTTGGCACACAAATTTAGTAGCAATAATCTTTTTCTTGGCTAGGGATTCGAATGCAATTCTATGCTTACCGGAAATAAAAGTTAACTCCGGAAAATCTTTCAATTGCTCAACTTCCAGGATAGTAGTAGTAACTTCTTCAATAGCATTAATGGTATCCTTAGCTTGCTCCCTTTGATGTTGAACCACTACTAATGCTCTTGATGCAAGAGCTTGTTGCCTCTTGGATAATTTTGGGGACTTTGGTGCTTTGGTATTGCCTTTGGTCCTTGCCATGATGATTCTCCTTTCAATTTGATATCAACATACCTAGAATAAGCTTGAATGCTCTTTTCTTCTTCCAATTTCAATCAAATGTTCAATCAATTTGGGGTTTTCGGATATTACCCTAACCCTAGAAGTTTTGATTGAATTTGTGAAGATTTTGATGTTGAATGGTCTTCTTGTTGACAAAGGAGTGATTTGAATTTGTTTTGAGCAAGTTTGCAATTGATTTTGGTGAATTTGGTTGAGAAATTTGTGTTTTTGGATGAGAGGATTGATTGTTGTAGTGAGGGAAAATGTTGTGTTTGTGTTTGAAGAAGAATAGAAATGAAGAATGAAGAATAGAAGTCCCATGTTTTTTGTCTAATATCAAGTCGGGACGGGCAGCTCTAAATAGGGACGGGCAGATTCTTAGGCGGTGAAAAATTTGTACTCTAGGGACGGGCGTCCTGGGCTCAGGTCGAGCGGGTTGATGCTAGGACGGGCAGATTTCTATGCAGTACATTTTTAGCACATTGGGACTCCCGTCCCAGGATGAGGTTGAGCAGGCTGAGCCTGAGGGACGCTCGTCTCATAGACGACTCGAGCGGATTTCTTCACAGCACTTGATTTCAATTCTTGCCTTGCTCCAATCCCGCACCATTGCTTCTTCAATTCTTATTATTTCACGGGTTGCACTACAAAGGGTTGGTTAGCCTAGGCATGTGCTTCCCCACACTTGATCATCAAACACTACACATTTTAAGCACATTAAAATCCCTCTCTCACTTGCTCTCTTGTTACACAAATTCTCCAAAGAAAGCATATAAAATGCAATGCAAAATTGAATAATGTACAAGTTAAATGATATGTAAGTTAAGAGGTTAGAATATTTACAAATGGTGGTTTAGGGAGGACTCCACCAAACTCTCCTTTTCTTGAGAGGTGTCAATGGGGTAAAACAACGGCATTGTTGATGTTGCTCAATGCCTTGAATAAGTAGTCAAATGTTTGTTCATTGTCATGATAGAGGTCTTGCATAGACATTGAAACATTGTTGTCTTCATTCATGTAGTAACCCGAGTCAAAGAGGTGATGAGGATCTACAAAGCCTTGGTCTAGAGTCATAGCATTCCCAATGTAAGGGTTAACAAGTCCTTCAAACTCGTCATCCCATAAACCACATACTTCCCTTGCTTCTTTCCCTATGTTGGGCGGATCATGAGTTGGCAAGAGCAACTCTTCTTCCTTGTTGTCATTGCCAAAGAGGCCTCCATTGATACTTGTCATAGGTGTGCTTTGCAAGCTCTCATTCTTGTTGTGAAAAATTCTATGCTCTCCGAATAAAGCCACTTCAACATCATCAATATCTTTCTTCCAATTGGGCGGTGTGTCTTTGTCCTTCTCTTTAAGATTTCCATCTTTCACTTGTCCTTTGAATGGAGATTCCATTTTCTTCTTGTCAAGATTAAAGGTGATCATTTCATCACCAACTTCAAGTGTGAGCATCCTGTGCTTTACATCAATCACCGCTCCGGAGGTGTGTAGGAATGGTCTTCCTAGAATATTTGGAATGTTGGAATCTTCCTCCATATCAACAATAACAAAGTCCACCAGTATGAAAAACTTTCCAATCCTCACGGGCACATCTTCCCATACCCCGAGTGGTTTCTTTGTTGTCCGGTTCGCCATTTGTAAGGTCATGTTAGTGCACTTGAGCTCTCCCAATCCTAGCCTTTCACATACCGAATATGGCATGACACTCACACTTGCACCTAGATCACATAGTGCTTTGTTGATTGTGGTGTCACCAATGGTACATGGAATGGAGAAACTACCCGGATCCTTGAGCTTAGATGGGGAATTCCCTTAAAGGATTGCACTACTTATCTTTGTGAAGGCAATGGTTTCCAACTTTCTTATGGACTTATTCTGGGTAAGGATATCTTTCATGTATTTTTCATAGGTCGGAACATGGTTGATTAGCTCCATGAATGGTATAGAAACCTCTAAGTTCTTTACAATCACCATGAACTTTCCAAGTTGCTCATCAAGCTTGGACTTGGCTTGGCGACTTGGGAACGGAAGTTTAATCATAATAAGCTCTTTCTCAACTTCTTTGGCCTTCTCTTTATTTCTCTTCTTTGATGAGTCATTGGTAGTTGGTTCTACTACCTTAGGATTTCTTCTCAATGGTTCCATCACATCACTTTGCTTGACACTTTCCTCAATAACATCCTCTTCAATTGGCATCTTAGGTCCCTCATATTTTATACCACTTCTCAAGTGAATGGCATTGATGGTCTCATGTCTTGTAGGAGGATTACCTTGGGGTGGTACTTGTCCTTTTTGTCTTTTGGAACTTGAGGAGGCTAATTGGGACAATTATGTTTCCAACATCTTGGTGTGAGCAAGGATATTGTTGATGGTAGTGTCTTTGGCTTGGCTATCTCTTTGCATTTGAGCAAAGAAATCTTGTTGGCTCTTTTGCATTTGGAGGACCGCTTTTTGAACATCAAAAGCTTGGTCATTGGATTGATTGTAAGAGGGTTGGTTTTCGTTGAAGTATGGTCTTTGAGTAGGATTTCTCATTGGAGCTGGGGTGTATTGTGAGTTGAGGATTTTGAACATTTTGGCTTTTGTATGAGAAGTTTGGGTGAAATTTGGTGTTTTCATTGTAATAGTTGGAGTAAGGCTTGCCATTATTGTATGCTTGGAAAGTATTCACTTGCTCACTTGTGCCCCTACACTCTTGTTGATCATGTCCCAAAGTTCCACAATTCTCACACACTCCATTTGGAATAGAAGAGGTTGCCACTATGGCATTGACATGTTGCTTGGATGATTGAGAAGCTTCATTAATCTTGGCTGTGGCTTTCTCAAATTCAAGTTCATTGTGTCAATATGGGAGCTTAGTTGGGCACCCAAATCGGTACTCAATTGTGTGACGGAATCAACTTCATGTCTCCCTCCCCTAGTAGCTTTTCTTGGCCTACTATATTGAGATTTATGAACCGCCATCTCTTCTATCTTTGCCCAAGTTTGGTTGTCATCAACCTCGGTGAATCTTCCATTATAACACATGTTGAGCACATTCCTTGCATCTTCATACAACCCATTCCAAAATTGTTGAACAAGAAACCATTCACTTAGTGCATGTTGAGGACAAGAGAGACATGTATATTTGAATCTTTCCCATGCCTCATATAAAGACTCTTCATCTCTTTGTTTGAACCCGGTGATTTGGGCTCTTAACATGTTGGTGTTCTCCGGAGGGTAGAACTTCTTGTAAAAGGCAAGTGCTAACTTTTTCCATGAATCAATACCAAGAGTAGCCTTGTCTAGGCTCTTTAACCATTGTTTTGCGGTTATGATCAAGGAAAAAGGAAATAATACCCATCGAATTTGGTCTTGAGTCACCCCCGTTTGAGAGATTGCATCACAATAGTCACAAAAAGTCTCCATATATAGATGAGGATCCTCACTAGGCATCCCTCCAAATTTACTTCTCTCAACTAATTGTACGAATGCGGATTTGGCAATGAAATTACCGGTTAAGTGGGTGTTTTTGGAGTACCATTTGGTAGGTTCTCCTCGGTTGGTACGGAATGAGATGAAAACTTAGGCATTGTAGGTTGATTTTCTGGTTGGTTTGAGATCGGGTTATCCTCTCCTTGTATTGCAAAAGGGTTGGTAAACTTAACACTATCCGATTGGACAATACCAATGTCCACTAATTCTCCAATACCCACAATTGTTGATGTTCCTCTAACAATTCTTCAAATATTTGTCAAACTTCTTTCAATCTCGGGATCAAAAAGCAAAAGTCCACCTTGTGATCTTCTAGACATGCAAAAATCAAATAATTAGAAAACAATTAAAACTATCTTGAGGAATTTGACTTCCCCAAGGCTAAGAAAGACACAACTAAAAACAACAAACGATAACAATTCAATTGAACACCGTTCCCGGCAATGGCGCCATTTTTATGGGGGTCGAATCGTCGTCTATTCTCCCTATCAGACAATATTTATAAATTTAACAAACTACTCTTAGTAGAGTGGTGAGTAAAGGTCGGATTCCAAGGGACGGGTATTGGATTAAGTTACCGTTTGCAAGTAGCTATGTCTTAGGGTGTCACAATTTAGTTTGGGTTTGAGGTTTGCAATCTAAACTACTTAACAATGAAAAGTAAACAAATGAAAGTAAAGCAAAGCAAGTAAATAGGGTTTGTAAACAATTGATTAAGGCACTAGGGTGTCATGGGTTCTTATGGGAATCATGGTGAGATCCTATAAACAAGTTTCATAGATGCAAGCAAGTTATTGTTGTAGTGGAATCGAGTTAGTTTATGTCTTACAATTCCTAGGAAGGTTTGAGTCTCAGAGCCGAGCCGGTCAAGACTTTACAACACCTACAAGTCGACTTAATTTTTTCCTATTCAACTATATGCATGGTCTAACAAGCCTTGAGTTGGTTTATATCTTACAAATCTTGTTGAATTGATAAGAGATTCATGCTAGGTTGTCAATCAAGCATAACATGTGCATAAGTTGAAACTACAACAAGCAAGCAATCATATGAACTTATTAAGTAAAGATCTACTCCATGATTAATTCCCTTAATCCCCCATTTACCCTAGCTAGGGGACTACTCACTCATGATCATGGTAAACATGCTAATAAGGGTGTCAAACATATTAACAAGGCTAAACATGGTGAATGAGTAAAGTAATAAACAATAATTAAGCAAAGGACAAAATAGATTGTACCAACTTAAGGATGATCCAATTAATAAGCAAAGAATAATAGAAGAAAACTTGATGAATTATGAAGAGTTGTCAATTCTTCAATAAACCCAAATAACTTCAAATTACCCAATTAAACCTAAGAACACTTGAGTGATTAAAGAAAGATTAAGATTGAATTGTGTAATACAATGTAATTAACCCTACTAATACTCTACTAAAACTTGATTAGGAATTGGTATCTAATCTCCTA
This sequence comes from Silene latifolia, assembly GCF_048544455.1. Taxonomy (NCBI): domain Eukaryota; kingdom Viridiplantae; phylum Streptophyta; class Magnoliopsida; order Caryophyllales; family Caryophyllaceae; genus Silene; species Silene latifolia. The sequence continues at coordinate 95,543,214 of NC_133532.1, read as the reverse complement.
GTACAATGGGGTATTTATACTAAGTACAAGTATTAGGGTAACTAAGCGATCAAGTGACGATTAAGTCCCTAAGATGAAGATTAACGCCTTGTAAGTCCCTAAGGAGCCCCACGGCCTGTCCATGTTGGACGTTCATACTGCATAGGGAAACGCTTGTCCTGCGTGTGGGACGTTCGGGCTGAGCCTTGGGACGCCTGAGTTGCTCTTCAGGACACTCGGTCTAAGCTCGGGACGCCCGGATCATGGGTCAGCTTGGCTTCCTCTTCTCGTGACTGTCTCAAGATCCATGGGGATCATTGAGGGGTCGTGGGGGTCTTCATCATTTCCCATTCTACTTGATTTATTGACTTAGGCCTTTAGTATTGGTCTTCTTTTTGGTGCTTGGTCGTTAGATGCGATATATTTAGCTTCATATTGCTCCATATATACAAGGTTGGCATTCCTCTCCTACCAAGGACACAAAACCTCAAATAATATGCAAAGTAGGAAGCTAAATATAAGAAACGACCCCAATACATGGAAGAAAGCATAGGAATGAGGCTAGTTCGGGGACTAAATGTGCGTAAATATGAGTCACATCAATGGTTAAAAAGTTTGTCATAAAAATGATTTGAAATATTTGAAATGGTAAAAACCGATTGCAAATAAGAATTGAAACAAAGAGAAAAGACGAGAACAAACACGTTTGGATTCTGACCAGAGACCCCATAAGAGGCGCGAGGTGGGTAGTGCTGACTACCAGCCTCTGTCTCCAGTCAAAATCCGGTTTTGGTTCATCTAACCTATATTTGAACCGTGTTATGTATTGTTCATGCGTATAAACTCATAAAAACAGTAAAGACATGAAATAAGTGAGTTGTTTACACCCTCAAACTTTGGTGTTTTGATGTTTGCGAAGTAGACAACTTTAGAGGCGATTTTCTCGTATGCCACTACTCTCGATCAAAGGAGTTTAAAAGAGTGCCTTAAAAAAGGATTTTGTTTTGAAATATGTTGTTGAAAAATATATTGATTAATGTTGAGTTGGTCGAATGCACGGCGACGGTACCAACAAAATGTGTAAGGCTTGTATTTTCGATCGATAGGTCGAAAACACGTGTCGATTTTTTTACTTAAAAAGTCGAGTATAGAACTTTAAGGGAGATGTGAGGGGGCAGACGCTCGCGTGAAGATTATGGTGTTTAAAGGTGGGTTTTTATAGAGAAATGTGGGGTTGCAGGGGTGGTAGGTCGGTTGAGTTTGCTTGGAGGCTAAGGAGGACGTCTAAAGAGGCGCGAGCCACCTAGTGATACAAAGGGGTGTCTTGTCCTTTTCAATTTGGACGTGGCCTTTGCTCTGTCTATTGTTTGATTGGTTTGATTTGTGGTATCCAAATAGGTTGTCGTGTAACAATATGGGCATCTAATAATATGATATTTGGGTGTTATTTGGGGTAGGCATTTTGTGCTTGACTCAGGTTTGATCCGTGTTGAGTCGGGATTTGAATTTTGAGTCGATTTTTGACCCGGTGTCGGTTTTGACTCTAAGTAGTTTCATTTTAATGAAAATGGCATGATAAAGCTATTCATGGCATTATTTTTGACATTCGGGACTCGAGTTGACTTAGGTTGACTCGAGTTGCGGGTTTCTAAGTCGGTTTTGGGTTCAAAGACGGTTTTAACTCTAAAAAGTGTTGGTTTAATGCAAATGAAGTTAGAAAACTTTTGAAATCATTTTTCATATCCGAGTAATGCATTAAACCGTCTCATGTATAACCAATCCACGCACGCATATCAAAAACACGTTGTAGTTCGATCATCATCGGTTGTTTTTGAAAGGTGCAGATACTGGGTATCTACAGCATGGTAGAAATTTTTTGTGAAAATGCCTAATTGGGAAGCTTGACAAGTGTATATAAGGCCCTTGTAGATAATTTTTCTCCTTGAGACTTTGATTGCTAGAATACCCTCAAGACACCCTAGGATGTGTCATGCTAGTATCTTTTGACCCATGGACTAAGGCCTATTCAAGAGTACCTTGTGGTGTGATAATTCCTTGGCTACCGTTTATTCCAAGGTGACCTTTGAAACCATGCAACCATTCTTTTACTTCTATAATCATTTTATCAACCAAAAGGGAATGGGCACTATAATCATCAAATTGAGTTCAAATGCCAAATGAATGTCAAAAAGTTTGTAATTTTGCTAAAGAAAACTACCATCGTGAAACTCAACTATCTTGATACATTTATCCATTGATGATCCTATCTTTGTTGCATCGTGGAGAGGGGACGAGCCTTCTTCTTATCTAGGCAAGAGGGGGAATTCCACGATCCAACAGTGTTTTCTAACACCATAGGAAATTTGTTCTTGACGAAAGCAGTTAGCAATTGTGAACGAAAGTAGCCTAGTTTAACACAACTTGGAGGTGACTTGTTTGTATCCTCTTAGACTTAGTAACTTGGATAACCAATATTTATGGTGGAATTTGTACCCTTAAATTGCTTCCTGTTTAGATGATTTCCGCCACTTAGATGAGGAAAGTGGCTATTCTTTTGTAGATGCATCCTTTGACGTATTTTGTGTGCTTAATGTTTGGATGCATCGACATTTTGGCAAGCCCCACCTTGCCTTGCAAGAAGGCATCTTACCTCATAGATATCTTGTTGTGAGTTGAAGGGGCGGAGTGAGATCCGCTAATTATCTCACATCGGCTATGTTATTTGAGTAGTATAAATAAAGGTCATAGTTTTAGTCACCTCTTTACTCGAAACGAGCAAAGGTTCGATTTGGGGATATTTGATGTGACTCGTATTTACGCACATTTAGTCCCCTAAATAGCCTTGTTCCTATGCTTTCTAGCATGCATTAGGGTGGTTTATTATCGTTAGCTTCCTATTATGTGTTTTCTATGAGGTTTTGTGCCCTTGGTAGGAGAGGAGTCCTAGCCTTGCTTAAATGGAGCAAAACGGAGCTAAATTGATCGCATCTAACGACCAAGCAACAAGAGGGAGACAAATACTAAAAGCCATTGTCAATAAAACAAGTAAATGGGTAATGATGAAGGACCCCCATGACCTCTGAAGGACTCCCACGAGTTAGGGGGCAGCCAAATGAAAAAAGAAGGAAAACTGCATTTCAGGACGTGCGTCCCAGAGCCAGGACGGGCGTCCCAATGCTAAGGAAGGGCGTTCCCAAGCTCAGTCCGAGCGCCCAAAGGTAGGATGGGCGTCCCTCAGTGCAGGATGAGTGTGCATCAGGAGGTGGTCGTGCATCCCATGCCAGGACTTGCAAGGCGTCGGACTTCATTTAAGGGGTTTAATCGTAATTTAAACCCCTAGTTAACCTAATACTTGTACTTAGTATAAATACTCCCTTGTAATAGGAGATTAAGGATAAGTAGAGTAGATTAGAAATTGGAGATAAATTAGAAATCTATTAGCTTAATTATACTTTAATCCTTCTTTAATTATTGTTCAAGAATTCTTAGATCTAGTTCGGTAATTGAAGATTATTTAGGTTTTTATTGGAGAATTGACAACTCTTCATCATCAATCAAAGTTTTCTTCTATTATTCTTTTCTTTCCATTTTCTCATCTTAAGAATGGTATAATTTCTTTACTCCTTACTTAATTATTGCTTATTGCTTTACTCTTATCCATCATGTTTATACTTGTTAAGATGATTGACACCATTGTTAGCATGTTTTCCATGATAATGAGCGAGTAGTTCCCTAGCTAGGGTTAGTGTGTGTGTGTGTGTGTGTTGTGGGGGGGGGGGGGGGGGTGGGTTAGGGGAGTTAATCGTGGGGTAGATCTATACTTAATAAGTTCATATAAATGCTTGCTCGTTGTAGTTTCAACTTGTGCACATGTTATGCTTGATGAAATGTTTGATTGACAATCTAGCATGAGTCTCTTATCCATTGAACAAGACTTGTAAGACATAAACTAATTCAAGGTCTGTTAGACCTTGCATATAGTTGAATAAGGAAAACCAAGTCGATGTAGGTGTTGTAAAGTTGTGACCAACTCGGCTCCGAGGCCTAAGTCTTCCTAGGAATTGTAAGATATAAACTAACTCGATTCCATTACAACAATAATCGCTTGTATCTATGTAACTTATTTATATGATCTCATCATGATTCCCCATTTACTTGCCTTGCTTTGCTTTCCATTTGTTTACGTTTCCATTGTTAAGTAGTTTAGATAACATTCTCAACTCAAACCAAATTGTGACACAAAGACATAGCTACTTGCATTTGATAGCTTAGTTCAATACCCGTCCCTTGGGATCCGACCCCTACTTGCCGCTCTACTAAGAGTAGTTTATTGAGATTATAAATATTGTTTGAGAGCATAGACGACACGCTCATCACAAGTATTCTTGGAGTTATAATGGGTGGGTGACTCAATGTGCAAATTCTCATGTTTTAATTGAAAATTTTCCGTAAATGCACCAAGAGTCATCCTATAGTCTTCATTAAACAATCGAAAACTTACACGATAGACAAAATCCTTCTTCTTTGACTTGTGAAATTCAAAAAAACTCATGAACTCAAGGATGAGTTTGGGGAAGGTCTTGTAGTTCATAGTGTATGCAAATTTCATGTCAAGACCCTTAAACAAAGATTTAACATGTTTATCAAGACCAATATTTTTTAAGGAATCATGATTAATGAATTTAGTTGCCTTCATACCTTTGGCTCTTAAAGATATCCAATTTTTCCATTGAGTTTTCGAAGCAAATATGACATGCGGGAATGAAGGGTCATGCCATTCCGGTACATCTCGCATTTCTACATCCTCTGCAACATGGGATGCCTCCGGTTCACTCATCATCCTATTTGAAGAACTTTGCTTGCTTGATTTTTTAAGAGCCATGAAATTTCTTAAATTTAAGACGAAAATTTCATCTCAAAACAAGCATATAATCATCCAAATCAAGCATAATAGAACAAATTAGTGAAAAACTAATTCATCCTACAAATAATAATAGAACATATTAAAACCAATTTCTAGCATAAATGAGTGATAAATAAAAAACCCCAATTTGAGTTAGGGTTTGAGAAATTGGAATTAAAGGGGATTAAATGGATGAAATCAAAGAGAAATGGAGTAGACACTTACTTGTTCATGATTATTGTTGAAAAAACCTTCGATTCTTGATGATGGAAGTGGTATTTGGTGTAATTTTAGATGAGAAATGAAGAAAGAATGAGAGAATGAGGTAAGATAATACCGTTGAAGTGTTTGGGAATATGAAGAATGATTGAGCTTATCTCGTATTTTAATTAAAAGCCACAAAACGAGATAACCACGTCCCCGATCGGGGTTGACCAGTCCATCGCGCTTTGACTTTCTTACTCCGTATTGCATTATCTCATCCTATTTTTGAAAGTTACGACCACGAACGGGGTTCCTTGCATGGGGAAGCGTGCCAACCCTCCAAAGGGCCTTCTTCTCATCTTTAATCACCTACAAATCACATTTCAAAATACAAACTAGTCTAGAAATTATTTCTAAGTCTATGAAAACAGTAAATTGTTCGAAAATTAAAAACAAAAACAAATAAAAACAGGGGTTGCCTCCCGAGAAGCACTGTTTTTACGTCCCGCACGTCGTAAGAAGCTTGAATGAGTTAAGCTTCCATAGGTAGAGGATTCACGGTGACTTCCTCTGCAACTCCAATGATTACATTCTCATGATAGACCTTCAAATGATGGCCACTGGCTTTGAATTTTTCTCCATTGGCGGTCATCATTTCAACGGAATCAAACTTGTTCACATTAGTGACGGTAAATGGACCGGACCACCTTGATCGTAGCTTTCCCGGAAATAGCTTGAAATGGGAATTGAACAATAGTACCTTATCACCGATCTTGAATTCTTTCTTTAAAATCTTCTTATAATGCCACCTTTTTGTGTTCTCCTTGTAAAGATGGGAACTTTCATAGGCTTGTAAGCGGAATTCAACGAGCTCATTTAGACTTGGCAAAAGTATACTAAACCCGGAAAACCGATCGAAAGTACCTGATTCGACACCTGACCGTACATCCGAAAGGTATAACTGAATTTCACCCCAAAACCTGAATTGATTCGAAATCGAACCGAATTTGTAATATCTGAAATAGACCCAAGATCGAATGAACCTGAACTGTTTCAACCTGAATTGCTTTAATATGAACCGATATATACCTGAACCGATTTTAACCCGTACATTGATGACTGAAACCCAACATTGAAAACCAAAATGACCCGAATGTACCTAGGCGTCACATCTACGATGTATTTTTATACATGAGTGTCATCCATTTGACGTCAATGAATTAATATTATATCGTAGTTATATAAAAAAAACAAGATATATTACTTAATTAAAAACAATATTTGAATTATATCCAATGTTTTGAATAAAGACGTAATCCCTTGACATCCGATCCGATTATGACTTGACTCGAATCTCATCTGCTCTGATATTGACCCGACTCGAACCTTATTTGCTCCGATATTGACCCGACTCGAACCTAAACCGATCCAAAATATCTAGAACCGATTAAAAGTGAAAACCGAATCCAAACTGAGTTGAACCGAACTGAAAAAAAAAAAAAAGATAAACCGAAATAACCCGATCCGAAAGAACCCGAACCGAAACTGATCCAATTGACTCGTTTTCCACCTCTAAGCTCATTGAGTTATAATAATCGTTTCTCTCCACTTAACTTGGCATCCATATTAAGCTCCTTGACCGCCCAATATGCCGTGTGCTCCATCTCAACAGGTAGATGGAAAGCTTTTCCATAGACCAACCTATATGGTGATGTACTAATAGGTGTCTTGAAAGTGGTACGGTAGGCACATAAGGTGTCATCTAGCTTTATGCTCCAATCTTTCCTTGATTTGTCAACAACTTTCTCAAGTATGGACTTGAGCTCTCGATTCAATACTTGTACTTGGCCACTTATTTGTGGATAATAGGCCAAACACTTCTATGGAAAACTCCATAATTTGCAAGTAATGCATCAAGTTGTTTCTCACCAAAGTGAGTACCACGATCACTAATGACCGCTCTAGGCACACCAAATATTGGGAAGATGATCTTTTTGAACAAGTTTATCACGGCTCAGGCATCGTTGGTGGGAGTAGCAATTGCCTCTACCCATTTAGAGACATAATCAACAGCGACCAATATGTAACGATTACCTCTAGATATAGGAAATGGCCCTTGGTAATCGATACCCCACACATCAAACATGTTGGAGTTAGTGTCTTCCTAGGAATTGTAAGATATAAACTAATTCGATTCCATTATAACAATTGTAATACTACGGTTTTATGAGTCTCTGGGTACTCTATCGAGTGGGCCATACTCTGTCGAGTAAGGGTGTTTTGCAATTTAAAATAGTTTCTGACCTGTAGGGTAATCGATCGAGTAGCCTTGGTACTCGATCGAGTAGGCGGCACTCGATCGAGTACGTCAGTTACTCGATCGAGTAGCCTGGTTTACGGGTAATGTTTGACGGGTTTTGTTAATTGATGTGGGGTGCGATGTCGTCGGGTCACATCCAATCAAACACATTTATAATACTCAACAAACTACTAGTTAGCGGTAAGTCGAGGTCGATCCATGGGACGGTGTGCTTTGGGTTCTAAGTCTATCTATCTCAATTTATGCTAGTGTCACAATTTGTTTGGGGTTTGTAGTTGTGTTCTAGACTAATAAAAGCAATAAAGTAAATCAAGCAATAAAAGGAAAGATGTAAACAATTGATTAAAAGCACTAGGATGTCATGGTGTCATTGGGGATTCATGGTTTTGATCATACAAACATGTTTACAATCATAAGCAAGTAATTAATGTTGTAAAGGAACCGAGTTGGTTTATGTCTTACAGTTCATAGGAAGAGTTGGGTCCCGGAGCCGAATCGATTAGATTGTACAACACCTACAAGTCGACTTACTTTCCTCCTATTCAACTTCTATGCATGGTCTAATAAGACTCGAGTTGGTTTATATCTTACAAGTCAAGTTGAGTAGATAAGAGATGGTTGTAAATGCAAGGATTCATAGGCTTAGCATTTCATCAAACATAACATGTGCATAAAGTTGACATCACAACAAGCAAGCAAATTGATTATGAAAACATATTAGATTAAGCATGAATCAATCCCATGTTGGTTTCCCCTAATTACCCACTAATCCTAGCTAAAAGACTACTCACTCATTATCATGGGAAACATGTCATTAATGGTGTCAATCATCACAACAAGTATAAACATGATAATAGAATGAAGAAATGAACAATAAAGATTAAAGAGTAAAGGAATTATACCAAACTTGAGATGATCCAAATAATAAAGCAAAGAATAATAGAAGAAACTTGATTGATTGATGGAAGGTTGTCAATCTCCCAATAATAACCCAATAATCTTCAATTACCCAATAATAAACTTGAATAAAAAACTTAAACAATAATTAAGGAGAGATTAATGTGTAATTTGTGGAAAGATTGAAGAGTAATCTATTCTAATCTACTCCTAATCTAATCTAAAGAAGGATTTGTTCTAGCTAAGAGATATCCTTTTTGATTACTACAAATGGGGTATTTATAGTAGGGATTTCATTAGGTTAACTAAGGCTAAACTAGTAATTACACTTTTTAGTTTAGAGTAGGGAAACGCTAGTCTTTTTAGAAGGATGGGCATCTTTCATAGGGAAAGAAGAAGACGAAAGTTGCTGTAAGAGAATCCGGGCGTCTTTAGCACGGGACGGGCGGATTCAGTGGTCTGTGCCCGGGCGTCTTGGGGTGAAGACGGGCGTCTTTTGGAGCTGCTGCCCGGGCGTCTTCAGGGGAAGACGGGCGTCTTGTGGTTCACGTAGCAAGGGAAGACTTTCTGTCCAGGAATACGCTCTCGTCCCGAGCGAAATATGGGCGTCCTGGGCTTCAACCCGAGCGGGTTGAATTTGACCCGAGCGGGTTGAGCTGTATCCTGCTTCACTTGAGCTCGGATTGTAAAACAGACGTCATTTTCTCATCCGGACTCCTATTGGAGTGATTCAAAAGCCTAGATCACTTGATTTTTCGACGCCGTTCCATCTAGCATACTTTCAGAGCCAAAGGAGCAACTCTTGATTTGGGTTCCGAGCAATTTCTTCATGTAATGCCTTCCCTCTCGTCATTCTTACTTTTAACCCTTTGATCCTTCTATATACACTTTATTCCTACATACTTGGTCATCATTCTTGCCTCCTCTTCATACTAGTCCATCTAATATCATCAATAAGCTTCCAAATATGCACGAAAGACGGGAATTTCCGCCTTATTATCTCCTTTTCTACAAAACATATGAAATGCGATAGAAAAGCAAATAGGAAGGTTTTGACGGATAAAATGGCCATAGAATGTTATAATAGTAGGCAAAATAGGCTCAATTAGGGGACTAAATGTGCGCATATAATGTTCACATCAAATATCCCCAAACCGAACCTTTACTCGTCCCGAGTAAAGAGGTGACAAAAACTAGACCTTTATTTAAACTATCCTAATAATATAGCCGATGTGAGACAATTAGCGGGTCTCACTCCGCCCCTTCAACTCACAACAAGACAACCATGAGGTAGGATGCCTTCTTGCAAGGCAAGGTGGGTCTTGCCAAAATGGCGACACATCCAAACATGAAGCACACAAAATCAAATAATGGATGCATCTACAAAAGGAATAGCCACTTCCTCATCAAGTGGCGGAGTCAAGTAAAAGAGAGCAAATTTAAGAGCATATATTCCATCACAAATACTAGTTCAACAAATCACTAAGGCTAAGAGGATGGCACTAAATCACCTCCAAATGGTGTTAAACTAGACTACTTTCGTCCTCAATTTACAAATACTTTCGTCAAGAGCGATCGGATGGCGTGGAATGATGATCCCCATGATGCTAGTAGCATATGACATGACAAGTCTCGAGTTCTCTATAAAAGTAAAGGTCATGGATCGTCCCAAGCTCGACAAAGTGGCTTGACAAAAAGGCTTTTTGGGAATGAAATGCTCAAATCGTTATAAACAAGGGTGGATATGACTAGCATTCAAAAATTGACCTCATTCAACTTTCACATTTCAAAAATTAGAGATGGGGTTTGTCCCTTCCGTGCTAATGTCCTTTGCTTTCGCCAATCGCTTATTAGGCAACCGGTTAACCTCTAGACAATAGCTTTTCAGGGTGATAGTCACTCTGTCTCTGGGCGGTTGAATTCACAACCTTGTGGGGGCCCAATTCAATGGATCCCTCTCCAAAGCACATCGAAGTGGTACGCCTCCATCAAAACAACTAAAATTCTTAACATTTCAACATTTCATAACATTTGAGGTTTCCTTGGCAATAAAACGTTTCCACATAACAAAATCTTTGAAATGAGCACTTCAAACTTATTGATAGAAAGTATTTTTGGGTTGCCATACCACAGGGTCAATCAAGGTCACCTAGACAAGTTAACCAAGTCCACATCGCATCACGGGGTTGGAATAGGTGACTCACATGCAAACCCTTGACTAGGCTTTGGGTCATGGGTCAAAAGACACTAGTATGACACAATCTAGGGTGTTTTACAACCATTGTAGTAGGCGAAGTCTTAAGTTGAAAAAGTATTTGTAATGGCTTAGTTGCTCTTGTCAAAGTTCTCAATTAGGCACTTTTCAAAATATTTCATCTAAATGCGACTATATGCCATGATGCAACTATTATATACATCCTAATGCAAGTGATTCTACCAACTAATATGACATATAAACTAAATGCAAGTCCTAAATTCACATTGTTTTTACTGCATCAATCAAAATAAAGCCACATAGTCATTAACATAAAGAGAAAAAAGGAGATTGGAAAGATCATACCATGCGGTCTTCAATATCCTCATGTCTCAGATGTGGCGTAGTCGATCAATGTGAACAAGGATAGAACAAACACAATATATACAACAATATATACATAACTACTCTACAAAGGAAAAGAACTTGTTTATGAATTTTTTCGATTTTCAAATTTTTATGGTTTTTGATTTATGAAATAAAAAGACATGTTTTTGTATTTTTTGAAATTTTTCAATTTTTATACATTTTTGGAATATAAATTCCCATCCCCCACTTTATTTTGGGCATTGTCCTCAATGTACATGTAGGAGTAGGAATAAAAAGGAAATACATGTTTTTGGATTTTGGATTTTTTTTGAAATAAAGTACAAATGCAATGATATGATATGAATGAATGCATGCTCTAAATAAATGCAATTCTATATGACATATATAACAATGAATGCAATCTACATTACAGTAGATGATGCATGCTTTCTAGTAAACTATGGTCACCTATGATCAAACCTCCCCAAACGGATTTAAACACTATTTCTAGCGTAGAAATGAATAGGTTTGACCATTAGTGACTATGCATGAATTTTAGTCTATATGCAACTAACTACATGAATCATGTGAGATATATTACAATGCCAACTATTTTATATGAACTAACTAATGCAAATGAAATATGATACAAATGCATGCGAAAACTAAACTAAATGCAATGTATATACAAAATAGAGAGGGAGAGAGGGGTATCATACAAATGGTGGTGGTGAGGTAGGCCTCTTTCACTCGTTATCCTCATCTTGATCATAGCCATAATGATGAGAACTCCCGGCTTGGTCATACCCGCTTGGTTGGCCCCAATACCCTCCTTGGTCAAACTCTCCTCCTTGACCCGAGTCCCCTCCACCGTCGCGATCTCAAGCTTGGTTCCCTTGATTAGGGAACAAGTGTTGTGGTTGGGCCCATTTGGGCAAAGGGCCATTAGGGTCAACATACCCTTGTTGAGCCATGTTATAGTATTTGGGGTAAAGGGCCAAGTAGTTGTCGAACCTCCCTTCATGTACCCCGAGGTCCACTCTATTCATGAGCGCCATCAAATCATTAATGCCCGGGGTATTAGGGATTTCCGGCTCAAATTTGGTATGAGGGATAGGGTATGGTGGAATAGGCACATAGGAAGGTGGGCGAATAGGCCTTCCCGATACTCCACGAGGTATTTGGCGGGGTGGCTCTTCCCTTTGAGGGGGACTGTCAAGAATTTGGATATCAAGGAGGTAGCTTGGTGGAGGCGAGTATGGGCTCAATCTAGGGTCAATGCCCGGTATCTTCCAACCCTCAAGGACGATTGAGGTGCATCCTTTGGTGTACCATTCTACACTCCCGTCTTGAGTGTAGTTACACCACCGGTGATGGGTGAAGATGGTGTGCTCATCAATCAAAGTCCTCCCCTCAAGAGGAGTATAGGTCCCTTGGGCATTGAACCCGGGGCAAAGATAGTTGGCCAAAATAGTAATTAGACCTCCCATTACAAAGGCCTTGAGTTGGGTGGTCCCTTGAGCAAAATCATTGAACCTAGTAAGTATCTCAAGTGGCGTATTGAAGTTATAACGCCTCGTCCCTCGAACATTCAAATAGGACTCAAGAAAAGTTAAATCAATGAGAGTACACCTATCTTGTTCGTACCTCCCATTGATGGTACCGGCCACAAAGCGCTCGGTGAACCGAATCACCGGATGTTGGATGGAGAAAGTATAGCATTGCTTTAAACCGGTAAAATTCCTCCCGGAAATAGCCCTCCAAAGTTGGTCCACATCGAAATTATCGGGTTTATCGGTAAAGTTGGTGGGCACATCAAGACCGAAAATGTAGGCAAATTCATCAAGTGAAAGATGATGGTCTAGGTTGCACAACCTAAACTCCATGCCCACGTTGGTCCTAGTATTTGCTACAATGTGAAGGCTACTCAAAAATTCAAGCGTGAGACTAAGGTATGTCTCCTCATGGGCATGAAAAAGTTTTCCAAGCCCAAGGCCATCAAAGAACATCTCGGTGGGGTACCTTATCCTAAGGATTTCCAACACCCTAGTATCTACGAATTGAGTGGGTTCGTAGTTCTTACCTAGTAATTTGACAAAGTTCTTACGGTGGTCATCGGATTCAAAAAGCACCTCTTGGAAGTACTCAAGTTGTTCAATTCCTCCTCTCATTAAGGGACGGATGTTCCATGGTAGCGCTACCTCTCGCGGAATTGAGGAGGATGATCCCTTGCGTTTCTTTCCGGTAGATTCAACCAACTTCTTGGCCTTGCCTTTGAGGTTCATCATCTTGAAGTTGAGGAAATGGGGGTTTTGTTGGCTTTTGATGTGAGGGGAGTGTTGTTAAGGGAAGAGATGAGTGTTTTAGGGTTTGATAAGGTGAGGAAGTGAGGGAGAAAGGGGGTGATTTTATAGAAGAAGGGGGAATCCGAGCGGATAAGGGTGGGTCCTGTCCGGTTTATCCGAGAAAAAGGGACCAATCCGAGCGTCTTTGCTGCGGGACGGGCGTCTCGTGCTTGTAGAAGACGGGCGTCTTCCCAAAAATCCGGGCGGATTCTGATGCAGGATTATGCTAAGTTGAGAGCAGGAAGAAGACGGGCGTGTTTTCAGTTGGGTCGGGCGTCTTGCTCTGGACGGGCGGATTTTCAAAAATCCGCTCGGATTTCCTAGCAACTCAAAATATCGTTTCAGATGACATTCAGGACGGGCGTCCCGTGACGAATCCGAGCGTCTTTTCTCAAGACGGGCGTGTTGGGTTGAATCCGCTCGTCTTCTGAGACAGCGTCAACCAGTCTTTTGACAGGGGTCCTGGACGGGCGTCCAGGCTTCGGGACGGGCGTCTTCAGCTCCTTTTCTTCTTTTTCTTTCTTTTCCTTGCAATATCATACCCTTTCACCGATTTGCTATTCCTCCTTATCTTTTTCTGAAATTTGCTCATAAAAAATGTAAGATGACTCTCTCTCTCACCACTCTCATGCAAGAAATTAAATGCAAATGCAATAATGTACAATATTATACAAAGTAAAGGGTCCAAGAAATATCATACAAATGGTGGTTTGAGATAGAACTCCACCAAACTAGTTCAAATTGTAGAAATTCTTATCCATAGAGCTCAAGGCTCTTAGAAGAAGATCAAAAGCTTGTGAACAAGCTCCAAATAAGCACAAGTATGGGTTGCTCCATTTGAACATGAAATTTGGCCAAGGAAGCTTGTAAAATGTTCTTTTTCTTTCTTTGTCCTTGGCACTAGAGCTTTCCCAATGTTTCCAATAAACAAGCCCACGATTCTTGTCAATACTAGGCATGAAGTATGGTTCATTTTCATCCGTAGATTTCCACTCACCAACTTCTTCTTCAATTTTGGTGGTGATGATAGCATTTTGATTTTTCAATCCTTCCAAGGTGGAAGGAGAATTTTCATGGCTTTGATGATTGAGTTCCCTAGAAGTTGTCTTTGTGGGTGCCAAACCTTCACGAGTGGCTTCACGAGCAATCTTCTCTTTGAGCTTTTTCACCAAGTAGCTCTTGTATGATACTTTGGCCTTTTGAAGAAGGTCCACCATGTCCTCTTCAATGATCATTGGCTCTAAGATGGGTGTCAAGTGGTCTTCATGAGGAACAAGGGAAGGATGTTCTTCTTGATAATAGGGTATCTCAAATGTCTCAAGGATAGGCTCCTCAAGCAAGGTGATATTACGAGTCCATCTCCTAGACTCATTATCATTGTTGCTATCTTCATACGAATCATAGATGGGGGCTCCATTTAACTCCTTCTCCAATGTCTCAACATTCACTTCAAAGGACACACCCTCATACTCACAAAGGCTAAGAGTATTTGGCTTACTCAACCTCATGTCTTCCTTATCAAACACAACACTTTCATAGTCACAAGAGCTCAAGGAGATTGGCTCTTCCCATTTCTCATTTTCCATATCAAAAGTTACTGAAGCTTGTAAGGTGATAGAAACTCAACTTTTACTCGATAATGTTGTTGGATGAATTATCAGTTGTGAAGTATATGTCATTGGTTTGTATTGTGGTTGTTGGTTATCTCATGTCGTAAATGTTGGATACCTCAGTATTGGGATGGTGAATACCTCAACTTCGGTTGGGATGGTGGATACCTTAACTTCGGTTGGGATGATGGATACCTCAACTTCGGTTTGGGATGGTGGATACTTCAACTTCGGTTGGAATGATGTAAAGTGAGCACGGTTAAGGGAGGTGTGCTAAGAAAAAGAAAGGAGCACGTTGTCAGGGGGTTGTGCAACGAAAAAGGAAATTGGATTATTTATCGTATGTTTTTGTTGTTAGCATTTATTCCTACTCAACCTCGTGGTTGACTGTGTATTCGTGAACACCTGCGGTGAACCGTTTTATGGGGAGCAGATTTGACAGGTACCAAAGATTAGCTGACTCGGGAGCATTGGGATGAGAGCCTGACTTGGACCGTAGTTGAAGTCTAGATCACATAGAATAATTACATCACTTTATTTATTTCCGCTGCGAGTTGTATTTATTTTTATATTAAGTTTTAGTTGATTAAAATTGTAAAACTTATGTAAACATTAAAATTTTTATTTAAAGTAATTTGGTGAGTTGGACTTTGGTGAGTTGGACTTTGTTATCTACTACCTCGGGAAACTGAGATGGTAACACTCTCATTTACTTGGGAATGTCTAGCTAAAGGCTCCCGAATAAATGGGGATGTTACAAAGTGGTATCAGAGAAAAACGATCCTCAGGCCTAACCAATGAACAATAATGAACATAGGATATGTCTAATAAAATGAACCCGGGTAGAAACTGTTAGGAGCCCATTTAAGGCTTGGGATGAGTAGGGCCCCTCACACCAAACCTCCGGCCCTTTCAGTTTTGAACCGGTAACCTTGAGAGAATACTTGAGAGTGTGGGGTAATTTAAAATGAATATAGTATGTTTCTCTTAGTAATTTTGTTGTCTTGGTTGCATATTGTTGTCATTAATGGATGCGGTTTTGGCGGATGGGTGTGACATGATTTATTTAAGCATTGTTATAAACATGATGATATGGGGAAAATATGTTGCCATGTATGTGGAAGGGGTTAATATGATTAAACATGTGAAGTATTAATTGTTGTGATTTGGTTGGTTCCTCGAAATTTTATCGCTTGATTGTTTTGGCTACCATTTACTGTCGGTTTAAAATTCTTGCCCGACATTTTTATGTGTGATACCCTTGTGAGTTAGCTTTCATATGCCACTGGTCTCATATTCAAATAATATACGGTTTAGGAGAAATAAATATTTTAGTGGACAGTTGTCGAAATATTCCTGTACAGTGATGTTTTCGCGCCATGTTTTTGTAAAATTTACCATTTAAAAACTACGTAATTATTTGTTATAATTCCAATGCCACTGTTTATTAGACTCATGTATGTTTCTAAATTGGTAAGCCACGTTTTAAGAAATTTTTTTGACAATTTATGGTGATTTTTACAAGTTGACCTAAGTTTCTGACAAGTTGCTGTAAAATTTCTGTTTCGACCAAGTAGCTTGTAAAATGCATTATAAATTGACCCTTTGAATTTTTGACTTGATTCTTTTTTTCATGGTTCATTTACTTTCTCTATTTTGATGTTCTCAACTATGTGGAGTAGAATAATATGTCTAGTGATATGCGGAACGTGTTGCCCTAAGCCGATTATGCCTCTATGTTTAAGTTAGATGATGTTGATAGAAATTAAAATGAATGATAGAAATTAAAATGAACGAATAATAAATCAATGGTGAAGGAAGGGTGGGTAGTACCTCATTAGATTAAGTGACCATCATACCAAACCAGTAGTTGGCATATTTATAGCATTTCCATGCATACCAAGCATACATCTAGTAACCATATGCATCCTATATAGCACAAACACTAGCATATGAATTCCGTAACCTAACTTGATTCCCTTGTATTCCTTAGGATGAATCCTTTTTCGCACCCAGAGGACCTATTCATGTACCCAAACTCAGATTTGAACGAGCATTGCAAAGCCTTGGAATCTCAAATGGATGTTTATGGAGCTCTAGTGAATTCAAAGTACCTAACTGACACTCATCTTAGAGCCTACACTTTGGTTACCACTCTACTAGTTCTACGGACCCTTAGGGAAAGTAAGAGCAGATTACATGACTGAGTATGATAACTACAAGATGCATGTGAATCATAGTCATTATTATGGATCTATCTATCCTCCACATCTCACCTATGATGTCGTTTTAGACAGATTAAGATACCTAGTATATGTATGTTGGGCTGATAACCATAGCATCAACCTTGGACCTGAACAAAGTTTTGTTGATCTCCCATCATTTGGAGAATCACATTTTGAATGGGTTCATTTTCTTGTTGTGGGTAAGTGTGAAAGTGGTTGTATTGTGGCAATTGAAACTCATTATGAAGTGGGTATTGGGTGGTTGTTGTGGATATTGGATGTGAGTGTTTTGGTTGGAAAATTTGGGGTAGTAGTTAGGATTTTCATTGGATGAGTAGTAAGGTAGGTTTGTGTTGACTTGCTCCTCAAACTCCCCATACCCATTGTAGTCATACTCAAAAGATACAACATATACTCCATAAGTCAAGTCTTGAGCCTTCATAGCTAAGATAAAGAAACAACTACAAGCGTGGAAACTACACAAAAACGGTAAGAACAATCCTTGAGGAACAAGTTCCTCAAGGTGAAAGCAAAATCAAAATAGACAAACAAGTAAGAACTTAATCACATAGCACCGTCCCCGGCAACGGCGCCATTTTGATGTGGGGTGCGATGTCGTCGGGTCACATCCAATCAAACACATTTATAATACTCAACAAACAACTAGTTAGCGGTAAGTCGAGGTCGATCCATGGGACGGTGTGCTTTGGGTTCTAAGTCTATCTATCTCAATTTATGCTAGTGTCACAATTTGTTTGGGGTTTGTAGTTGTGTTCTAGACTAATAAAAGCAATAAAGTAAATCAAGCAATAAAAGGAAAGATGTAAACAATTGATTAAAAGCACTAGGATGTCATGGTGTCATTGGGGATTCATGGTTTTGATCATACAAACATGTTTACAATCATAAGCAAGCAATTAATGTTGTAAAGGAACCGAGTTGGTTTATGTCTTACAGTTCATAGGAAGAGTTGGGTCCCGGAGCCGAATCGATTAGATTGTACAACACCTACAAGTCGACTTACTTTCCTCCTATTCAACTTATATGCATGGTCTAATAAGACTCGAGTTGGTTTATATCTTACAAGTCAAGTTGAGTAGATAAGAGATGGTTGTAAATGCAAGGATTCATAGGCTTAGCATTTCATCAAACATAACATGTGCATAAAGTTGACATCACAACAAGCAAGCAAACTGATTATGAAAACATATTAGATTAAGCATGAATCAATCCCATGTTGGTCTCCCCTAATTACCCACTAATCCTAGCTAAAAGACTACTCACTCATTATCATGGGAAACATGTCATTAATGGTGTCAATCATCACAACAATTATAAACATGATAATAGAATGAAGAAATGAACAATAAAGATTAAAGAGTAAAGGAATTATACCAAACTTGAGATGATCCAAATAATAAAGTAAAGAATAATAGAAGAAACTTGATTGATTGATGGAAGGTTGTCAATCTCCCAATAATAACCCAGTAATCTTCAATTACCCAATAATAAACTTGAATAATAAACTTAAACAATAATTAAGGAGAGATTAATGTGTAATTTGTGGAAAGATTGAAGAGTAATCTATTCTAATCTACTCCTAATCTAATCTAAAGAAGGATTTGTTCTAGCTAAGAGATATCCTTTTTTATTACTACAAATGGGGTATTTATAGTAGGGATTTCATTAGGTTAACTAAGGCTAAACTAGTAATTACACTTTTTAGTTTAGAGCAGGGAAACGCTAGTCTTTTTAGAAGGATGAGCATCTTTCATAGGGAAAGAATAAGACGAAAGTTGCTGTAAGAGAATCCGGGCGTCTTTAGCACGGGACGGACGGATTCAGTGGTCTGTGCCCGGGCGTCTTGGGGTGAAGACGGGCGTCTTCTGGAGCTGCTGCACGGGCGTCTTCAGGGGAAGACGGGCGTCTTGTGGTTCACGTAGCAAGGGAAGACTTTCTGTCCAGGAATACGCTCATCCCGAGCGAAATATGGGCGTCCTGGGCTTCAACCCGAGCGGGTTTAATTTGACCCGAGCGGGTTGAGCTGTATCCTGCTTCACTTGAGCTCGGATTGTAAAACGGACGTCATTTTCTCATCCGGACTCCTATTGGAGTGATTCAAAAGCCTAGATCACTTCATTTTTCGACGCCGTTCCATCTAGCATACTTTCAGAGCCAAAGGAGCAACTCTTGATTTGGGCTCCGAGCAATTTCTTCATGTAATGCCTTCCCTCTCGTCATTCTTACTTTTAACCCTTTGATCTTTCTATATACACTTTATTCCTACATACATGGCCATCATTCTTGCCTCCTCTTCATACTAGTCCATCTAATATCATCAATAAGCTTCCAAATATGCACGAAAGACGGGAATTTCCGCCTTATTATCTCCTTTTCTACAAAACATATGAAATGCGATAGAAAAGCAAATAGGAAGGTTTTGACGGATAAAATGGCCATAGAATGTTATAATAGTAGGCAAAATAGGCTCAATTAGGGGACTAAATGTGCGCATATAATGTTCACATCATTAATATTGCGAATTACTATATATAATACGCCGTTATCTTTTATAAACACTTTTATAAATCTTATACACTCAAAAAGAGATTGCAAACTACGTTGTTCTCCCCATTCACATTATTGGCAAATCCCGGAGCTAGAGAGGTCGGATTTCGTTGTTCTTCGCATCATAGTGATCCTTACGTCAAGGGTAAGATCCGCGTACCATTTTGTTGATGGATTCGATGTTCGTTGTTTGGGATGTTAACCAAAGTTAGGAAAGAAATCGTGATGTTTAGAGATGAGTGTAAGAGGTTTGATGTCCGGACAGTGGTAGTGTTATGGTTTGTGACTAGTGGTTAAGGGTGATGGTATATTAGAAAGGTAGCAATTCTAAAGAGGTTGATTTTGTAGAGACCAGATTGATATGTATGGTTCTGGGAGAGTATATGAGGCGGTTGTTAGTAGTTGAGTATTAATGGTATGGTTACAATTGGCAGGGGGTGATGGATATGCGAATGGGAGAATATGTTATGAGAGGTATACGAGTTAAGCTCGGGTGAGAGGTAACTTTTATCAGGTGGTAATTTACGTGATCAGGATTGACTAGGTGGATGTGATTACGGGTCTATGATATGTGTAAATGTTTGTGTGAGGTTCTGACCTCACAAGAAGTGGTATGGTGTGATAATTATCAAGTTGTTATATGATTGTTTGTAATTTATGTTGGGTATGGTATACTAATGGAATGAGGTTCAAAAGGTAATAACTTGATTGATCTGGAATGGATAGTTAAATTTGTATGTGTATTGATGATACATGTTTATTCCGTGAAATGGTAAGGATGATGTTCATGAGATTCTTATCAGTTTATTCCGTATAATATGTTGTGTTATAATCTAGTAAAACGGTTTTGAGTGAGTTTTCTTGTTCGAAATGTCATACTGAGTCAGTGTTTATGGGAATTATATGTGATTGTGATGTTTATCGATGTGGTTGTTGTGCCTTGAGTGGTGATCCGGGCATGGTACTTCATGTTGTGATGCGGGTATTTTTGCACTGCGGTGCGGCTGTTGGTGGCGGTGTTGCGATGCCGTCACCGGTTGTAGTGGAGTAGGCGGGATGATTATGATTCGAGTTTCGAAAGTACATACCAGTTATACATAGATTGTTGTTTTGTTTGATGTTGCTCCCTGCGAGTTTCAGTTTGTGCAGATAGATAGTTGTCTTGTTTATTGATGTTTTCTTTACCAGGTTAACTTTGGGAATGAGGGTAGAGTATGATATGAAATAGAGTTGTATATGTTTTCGTTGTTGTCATGGTATAGTGATATTCTGTTGATGGGACACGGTTGTGAGAGGTTGTTACAGTAATTTTGATCTTGTTCTAGATAAGGCTTTAGTGGACATGGTAATGGCAAGTGATTCGTAAAACATGTGTGGTAATGACCTGAAAGATGCAGGTGGTTCATAATCCTTTGTTGAGACAGTGAGTGTAGGGTGTTGGGGAATTAGTGTCATGTTAAGTTATGTATGAGTTTTGCGGTAATGAAGGAAAGAACTTGAGGATCTAGTGTGAGTGTACGTAACGAGTGTGGATCGTGAGTTATGCTTTTGGGAGATAGGTGCTTTACATATAGAGGTATGTTGTTTTGCAGTAATAATGGAGAGTTAGTATGGTGATTTTGCTACGAGTTTTATGGTATCGGTTAGGTGGTGTGCCGAATGAGTTGAGGTATGAGAAATGTTTAAGTAAGAGAGCCTTGGATATATGCATGGCGAGTGTTTAGATTATAGGTGGTTATCTTTGACATGCGGTGGTGATGAGGATAATGAGACGATATAGCTAGGATTTAGTATTAGTGAGTTACGAGGACGTAACATTTATCTTAAGAGGAGTAGGATGAGATAAAAGAGATTTTGATGGTTGTACATATGGTAGTATATTTGGAAGTAGAGTGTTGGTGTAGCATAAAGGACGGATATTTGTTTTGATTGATTTTATTAAAGGTCATGACAGTTGGATGATGATGTTATGAGTGTGAGTAAACTTCGAGGACGAAGTTCCTTTTAAGAGTGGTAGAATGTAATATTCCGTTTGATGTTATGAGTATCTTGATATTAGATTATCTAGTGGATGATATGTTACGGAGCTAGCAGCGTTTGTGTTGGTAGTGTATGGAGTTAGTGTTGAGAGAGATATAATGTAGTTGATAGTATATCGTGAGACATGTTGTGGAGGTAGGCGTGGTTGGTGGAGTTGGTGTTAAGAGTTCATGTTTCATAGGAGGAGGTATTGTTTTGAGTTCTTAGTTGCGTTGTTGTGTCTTGGTCGGGTTGGTAGGTTTGTTTTTATGTATGGGTTGAACTTCGGGGATGAAGTTCTTTTTAAGGAGGGAAGACTGTAATACTACGGTTTTATGAGTCTCTGGGTACTCTATCGAGTGGGCCTTACTCTGTCGAGTAAGGGTGTTTTGCAATTTAAAATAGTTTCTGACCTGTAGGGTACTCGATCGAGTAGCGTTTGTACTCGATCGAGTAGGCGGCACTCGATCGAGTACGTCAGTTACTGGATCGAGTAGCCCGGTTTACGGGTAATGTTTTGACGGGTTTTGTTAATAATACGCCGTTATCTTTTATAAACACTTTTATAAATCTTATACACTCAAAAAGAGATTGCAAACTACGTTGTTCTCCACATTCGCATTATTGGCAAATCCCGGAGCTAGAGAGGTCGGATTTCGTTGTTCTTTGCATCATAGTGATCCTTACGTCAAGGGTAAGATCCGCGTTCCATTTTTATAGCATTTGGTTGACTTTGTTTAAACCCTAATTTTGGGAATTGGGGGTTTTTATGATTGTTGTGTTAGTAGTGATTGTATGATTATGTGAATAGGAGGAGGACTCGTAGAAGAAAGATTTTGATAACAGCTGTTGAGATCGTCTGACTGTATTATGTTCCAGGTAGGGTTTCCCTACTCAGTATTAGTCCCATAATGTGTTGGTGGTGATTTGTGTTTGTTGATTGTTATCATACGAGTATTGTGACGGTTGTTGGTTTTGATTGCTGTTTAGTAGTTGTGATTGTTTGTATCTATCTGTGTTCTTCGGGGAGCGTCCCTGGCTGTGTGGAGTCACTTGCGGGAGTGGCTTCACGCCCATTATTCGCCTTCTGTGGAACCCGCCATAAAAGGAATGTGCACATTAATGGATTTGGGTTTATCGCTCGACGGAGATGAGCGGGGATTTGGTGGGAACGGCTGCGGTCCCCCACTGGCGGTGTGGAGTGACCTGTTGCGATGGGCACTCTAGCAGGGCTACACACTTATGTGTGTAGTCAGTATTGTGGAGTTGGTGATGGAGTTCGGAGTATATCTGTGACGATTGAGCTGTGTTGTTTGTTGTGTTGTTGGATTATATAAATTGTGTGATTAGTGCTGACCCCGTTTATTGTTTTAAAAACTGTGGTGATCCATTCGGGGGTGGTGAGCAGTTATTGAGCAGGTATGAGATGACGCGTATGGGATAGCTGGGATGAGTCATCACGTGGCAGTTAGAAGTCTTCCGCTGTGTCAGACGATGTTTTATAGCTTTGATAATTTTATCAGTAGATCGTCTGAGAACCTTGTATTTCAGTGTGACAGTTTTGGTTTGAGACATGTAATCACTTAAATTATATTTACTTTTAAAGTACGTTTCTTTATTGTCTTATGATTATCATTACGTCGGGTAACCGAGATGGTAGCACTTCCATGCCTTGAGTGCTCCTGGTAAGGCACTTGGAGTATGGGGGAGTGACAACAATAATCGCTTGTATCTATGTAAGTTATTTATATGATCTCATCATGATTCCCCATTTACTTGCCTTGCTTTGCTTTCCATTTATTTACATTTCCATTGTTAAGTAGTTTAGATAACATTCTCAACTCAAACCAAATTGTGACACAAAGACATAGCTACATGCATTTGATAGCTTAGTTCAATACCCGTCCCTTGGGATCCGACCTCTACTTGCCGCTCTACTAAGAGTAGTTTATTGAGATTATAAATATTGTTTGAGTGCATAGACGACACGCTCATCACAAGTATTCTTGGGGTTATAATGGGTGGGTGACTCAATGTGCAAATTCTCATGTTTTAATTGAAAATTTTCCGCAAATGCACCAAGAGTCATCCTATAGTCTTCATTAAACAATCGAAAACTTACACGATAGACAAAATCTTTCTTCTTTGACTTGTGAAATTCAAAAAAACTCATGAACTCAAGGGTGAGTTTGGGGAAGGTCTTGTAGTTCATAGTGTATGCAAATTTCATGTCAAGACCCTTAAACAAAGATTTAACATGTTTATCAAGACCAATATTTTTTAAGAAATCATGATTAATGAATTTAGTTGCCTTCATATTTTTGGCTCTTAAAGATATCCAATTTTTCCATTGAGTTTCCGAAGCAAATATGACATGCGGGAATGAAGGGTCATGCCATTCCGGTACATCTTGCATTTCCACATCCTCTGCAACATGGGATGCCTCCGGTGCACTCATCATCCTCTTTGAAGGACCTTGCTTGCTTGATTTTTTAAGAGCCATAAAATTTCTGAAATTTAAGACGAAGATTTCATCTAAAAACAAGCATATAATCATCCAAATCAAGCATAATAGAACAAATTAGTGAAAAAGTAATTCATCCTACAAATAATAATAGAACATATTAAAACCAATTTCTAGCATAAATGAGTGACAAATCAAAAACCCCAATTTGAGTTAGGGTTTGAGAAATTGGAATTAAAGGGGATTAAATGGATGAAATCAAAGATAAATGGAGTAGAAACTTACTTGTTGATGATTATTGTTGAAAAAACCTTCGATTCTTGATGATGGAAGTGGTATTTGGTGTAATTTTATATGAGAAATGAAGAAAAAATGAGAGAATGAGGTAAGATAATACCGTCGAAGTGTTTGGGAATATGAAGAATGATTGAGCTTATCTCGTATTTTAATTAAAAGCCACAAAACGAGATAACCACGTCCCCGATCGGGGTTGACCAGTCCATCGCGCTTTGACTTTCTTACTCCGTATTGCTATATCTCATCCCATTTTTGAAAGTTACGACCACGAACGGGGTTCCTTGCATGGGGAAGCGTGCCAACCTTCCAAAGGGCCTTCTTTTCATCTTTAATCACCTACAAATCACATTTCAAAATACAAACTATTCTAGAAATTATTTCTAAGTCTATGAAAACAGTAAATTGTTCGAAAATTAAAAACAAAAACAAATAAAACCCGGGTTGCCTCCCGAGAAGCGCTGTTTTTACGTCCCGCACGTCGTAAGAAGCTTGAATAAGTTAAGCTTCCATAGGTAGAGGATTCACGGTGACTTCCTCTGCAACTCCAATGATCACATTCTCATGATAGACCTTCAAACGATGGCCACTGGCTTTGAATTTTTCTCCATTGGCGTTCATCATTTCAACGGAACCAAACTTGTTCACATTTGTGACGGTAAATGGACCGGACCACCTTGATCGTAGCTTTCTCGGAAATAGCTTGAAATGGGATTTGAACAATAGTACCTTATCACCGATCTTGAATTCTTTCTTTAAAATCTTCTTATCATGCCACCTTTTTGTCTTCTCCTTGTAAAGATGGGAACTTTCATAGGCTTGTAAGCGGAATTCAACAAGCTCATTTAGACTTGGCAAAAGTATACTAAACCCGGAAAACCGATCGAAAGTACCTGATTCGACACCTGACCGTACATCTCAAAGGTATACCTGAATTTCACCCCAAAACTTGAATTGATTCGAAATCGAACCGAATTTGTAATATCTGAAATAGACCCAAGATCGAATTAACCTGAACTGTTTCAACTTGAATTGCTTTAATATGAACCGATATATACCTGAACCGATTTTAACCCGTACATTGATGACTGAAACCCAACATTGAAAACCAAAATGACCCGAATGTACCTAGGCGTCACATCTACAGTGTCCTTTTATACATGAGTGTCATCCATTTGACGTCAATGAATTAATATTATATCGTAGTTATATAAAAAAAACAAGATATATTACTTATTAAAAAACAATATTTGAATTATATCCAATGTTTTGAACAAAGACGTAATCCCTTGACATCCTATCCGATTATGACTTGACTCGAATCTCATCTGCTCTGATATTGACCCGACTCGAACCTTATTTGCTCCGATATTGACCCGACTCGAACCTAAACCGATCCGAAATATCTAGAACCGATTAAAAGTGAAAACCGAATCCAAACTGAGTTGAACCGAACTGAAAAAAAAAAGATAAACCGAAAGAACCCGATCCGAAAGAACCCGAACCGAAACTGATCCAATTAACTCGTTTTCCACCTCTAAGCTCATTGAGTTGCAATAATCGTTTCTCTCCACTTAACTTGGCATCCATATTAAGCTCCTTGACCGCCCAATATGCCTTGTGCTCCATCTCAAAAGGTAGATGGCAAGCTTTTCCATAGACCAACCTATATGGCGATGTACTAATAGGTGTCTTGAAAGTGGTACGGTAGGCACATAAGGTGTCATCTAGCTTTATGCTCCAATCTTTCCTTGATTTGGCAACAACTTTCTCAAGTATGGACTTGAGCTGTCGATTCAATACTTGTACTTGGCCACTTATTTGTGGATGATAGGCCAAACACTTCTATGGAAAACTCCATAATTTGCAAGTAATGCATCAAGTTGTTTCTCACCAAAGTGAGTAATAAGATCAATAATGACCGCTCTAGGCACACCAAATATTGGGAAGATGATCTTTTTGAACAAGTTTATCATGGCTCAGGCATCATTGGTGGGAGTAGAAATTGCCTCTACCCATTTAGAGACATAATCAACAGCGACCAATATGTAACGATTACCTCTAGATATAGAAAATGGCCCTTGGTAATCGATACCCCACACATCAAACATGTTGGAGTTAGTGTCTTCCTAAGAATTGTAAGATATAAACTAACTCGATTCCATTACAACAATAATCGCTTGTATCTATGTAACTTATTAATATGATCTCAACATGATTCCCCATTTACTTGCCTTGCTTTGCTTTCCATTTGTTTACATTTCCATTGTTAAGTAGTTTAGATAACATTCTCAACTCAAACCAAATTGTGACACAAAGACATAGCTACTTGCATTTGATAGCTTAGTTCAATACCCGTCCCTTGGGATCCGACCTCTACTTGCCGCTCTACTAAGAGTAGTTTATTGAGATTATAAATATTGTTTGAGAGCATAGACGACACGCTCATCACAAGTATTCTTGGGGTTATAATGGGTGGGTGACTCAACGTGCAAATTCTCATGTTTTAATTGAAAATTTTCTGCAAATGCACCAAGAGACATCCTATAGTCTTCATTAAACAATCGAAAACTTACACGATAGACAAAATCCTTCTTCTTTGACTTGTGAAATTCAAAAAAAACTCATGAACTCAAGGGTGAGTTTGGGGAAGGTCTTGTAGTTCATAGTGTATGCAAATTTCATTTCAAGACCCTTAAACAAAGATTTAACATGTTTATCAAGACCAATATTTTTTAAGGAATCATGGTTAATGAATTTAGTTGCCTTCATACCTTTGGTTCTTAAAGATATCCAATTTTTCCATTGAGTTTCCGAAGCAAATATGACATGCGGGAATGGAGGGTCATGCCATTCCGGTACATCTCGCATTTCTACATCCTCTGCAACATGGGATGCCTCCGGTGCACTCATCATCCTCTTTGAAGGACCTTGCTTGCTTGATTTTTTAAGAGCCATGAAATTTCTGAAATTTAAGACGAAAATTTCATCTCAAAACAAGAATATAATCATCCAAATCAAGCATAATAGAACAAATTAGTGAAAAACTAATTCATCCTACAAATAATAATAGAACATATTAAAACCAATTTCTAGCATAAATGAGTGACAAATCAAAAACCCCAATTTGAGTTAGGGTTTGAGAAATTGGAATTAAAGGGGATGAAATGGATGAAATCAAAGAGAAATGGAGTAGAAACTTATTTGTTGATGATTATTGTTGAAAAAACCTTCGATTCTTGATGATGGAAGTGGTATTTGGTGTAATTTTAGATGAGAAATGAAGAAAGAATGAGAGAATAAGGTAAGATAATACCGTCGAAGTGTTTGGGAATATGAAGAATGATTGAGCTTATCTCGTATTTTAATTAAAAGCCACAAAACGAGATAACCACGTCCCCGATCGGGGTTGACCAGTCCATCGCGCTTTGACTTTCTTACTCCGTATTGCTTTATCTCATCCCATTTTTGAAAGTTACGACCACGAACGGGGTTCCTTGCATGGGGAAGCATGCCAACCCTCCAAAGGGCCTTCTTCTCATCTTTAATCACCTACAAATCACATTTCAAAATACAAACTAGTCTAGAAATTATTTCTAAGTCTATGAAAACAGTAAATTGTTCGAAAATTAAAAACAAAAACAAATAAAAACACGGGTTGCCTCCTGAGAAGCGCTGTTTTTACGTCCCGCACGTCGTAAGAAGCTTGAATGAGTTAAGCTTCCATAGGTAGAGGATTCACGGTGACTTCCTCTGCAACTCCAATGATCACATTCTCATGATAGACCTTCAAACGATGGCCACTGGCTTTGAATTTTTCTCCATTGGCGGTCATCATTTCAACGGAACCAAACTTGTTCACAATAGTGACGGTAAATGGACCGGACCACCTTGATCGTAGCTTTCCCGGAAATAGCTTGAAATGGGAATTGAACAATAGTACCTTATCACCGATCTTGAATTCTTTCTTTAAAATCTTTTTATCATGCCACCTTTTTGTCTTCTTCTTGTAAAGATGGGAACTTTCATAGGCTTGTAAGCGGAATTCAACAAGCTCATTTAGACTTGGCAAAAGTATACTAAACCTGGAAAACCGATCGAAAGTACCTGATTCGACACCTGACCGTACATCCGAAAGGTATAACTGAATTTCACCCCAAAACCTGAATTGATTCGAAATCGAACCGAATTTGTAATATCTGAAATAGACCCAATATCGAATTAACCTGAACTGTTACAACCTGAATTGCTTTAATATGAACCGATATATACCTGAACCGTATTTAACCCGTACATTGATGATTGAAACCCAACATTGAAAACCAAAATGACCCGAATGTACCTAGGCGTCACATCTACGGTGTCTTTTTATACATGAGTGTCATCCATTTGACGTCAATGAATTAATATTATATCGTAGTTATATAAAAAAAACAAGATATATTACTTATCAAAAAACAATATTTGAATTATAACCAATGTTTTGAATAAAGACGTAATCCCTTGACATCCGATCCGATTATGACTTGACTCGAATCTCATCTGCTCTGATATTGACCCGACTCGAACCTTATTTGCTCCGATATTGACCCGACTCGAACCTAAACCGATCCGAAATATCTAGAACCGATTAAAAGTGAAAACCGAATCCAAACTGAGTTGAACCGAACTGAAAAAAAAAAAGATAAACCGAAATAACCCGATCCGAAATAACCCGAACCGAAACTGATCCAATTGACTCGTTTTCCACCTCTAAGCTCATTGAGTTGCAATAATCGTTTCTCTCCACTTAACTTGGCATCCATATTAAGCTCCTTGATCGCCCAATATGCCTTGTGCTCCATCTCAACAGGTAGATGGCAAGCTTTTCGACAGACCAACCTATATGGTGATGTACTAATAGGTGTCTTGAAAGTGGTACGGTAGGCACATAAGGTGTCATCTAGCTTTATCCTCCAATCTTTCCTTTATTTGGCAACAACTTTCTCAAGTATGGACTTGAGCTCTCGATTCAATACTTGTACTTGGCCACTTATTTGTGGATGATAGGCCAAACACTTCTATGGAAAACTCCATAATTTGCAAGTAATGCATCAAGTTGAGCCTCACCAAAGTGAGTACCACGATCACTAATGACCGCTCTAGGCACACCAAATATTGAGAAGATGATCTTTTGGAACAAGTTTATCACGGCTCAGGTATCATTGGTGGGAGTAACAATTGCCTCTACCCATTTAGAGACATAATCAACAGCGACCAATATGTAACGATTACCTCTAGATATAGGAAATGGCCAATGGTAATCGATACCCCACACATCAAACATGTTGGTGTTAGTGTCTTCCTAGGAATTGTAAGATATAAACTAACTCGATTCCATTACAATAATAATTGCTTGTATCTATGTAACTTATTTATATGATCTCATCATGATTCCCCATTTACTTGCCTTGCTTTGCTTTCCATTTGTTTACATTTCCATTGTTAAGTAGTTTAGATAACATTCTCAACTCAAACCAAATTGTGACACAAAGACATAGCTACTTGCATTTGATAGCTTAGTTCAATACCCGTCCCTTGGGATCCGACCTCTACTTGCCGCTCTAAGAGTAGTTTATTGAGATTATAAATATTGTTTGAGAGCATAGACGACACGCTCATCACAAGTATTCTTGGGGTTATAATGGGTGGGTGACTCAATGTGCAAATTCTCATGTTTTAATTGAAAATTTTCCGCAAATGCACCAAGAGTCATCCTATAGTCTTCATTAAACAATCGAAAACTTACACGATAGACAAAATCTTTCTCCTTTGACTTGTGAAATTCAAAAAAACTCATGAACTCAAGGGTGAGTTTGGGGAAGGTCTTGTAGTTCATAGTGTATGCAAATTTCATGTCAATACCCTTAAACAAAGATTTAACATGTTTATCAACACCAATATTTTTTAAGGAATCATGATTAATGAATTTAGTTGCTTTCATACCTTTGGCTCTTAAAGATATCCAATTTTTCCATTGAGTTTCCGAAGCAAATATGACATGCGGGAATGAAGGGTCATGCCATTCCGGTACATCTCGCATTTCTACATCCTCTGCAACATGGGATGCCTTCGGTGCACTCATCATCCTCTTTGAAGGACCTTGCTTGCTTGATTTTTTAAGAGCCATGAAACTTCTGAAATTTAAGACGAACATTTCATCTATAAATAAGCATATAATCATCCAAATCAAGCATAAGAGAACAAATTAGTGAAAAACTAATTCATCCTACAAATAATAATAGAACATATTAAAACCAATTTCTAGCATAAATGAGTGACAAATCAAAAACCCCAATTTGAATTAGGGTTTGAGAAATTGGAATTAAAGGGGATTAAATGGATGAAATCAAAGAGAAATGGAGTAGAAACTTACTTGTTGATGATTATTGTTGAAAAAACCTTCGATTCTTGATGATGGAAGTGGTATTTGGTGTAATTTTAGATGAGAAATGAAGAAAGAATGAGAGAATGAGGTAAGATAATACCGTCGAAGTGTTTGGGAATATGAAGAATGATTGAGCTTATCTCGTATTTTAATTAAAAGCCACAAAACGAGATAACCACGTCCCCGATCGGGGTTGACCAGTCCATCGCGCTTTGACTTTCTTACTCCGTATTGCTTTATCTCATCCCATTTTTGAAAGTTACGACCACGAACGGGGTTCCTTGTATGGGGAAGCGTGCCAACCTTCCAAAGGGCCTTCTTCTCATCTTTAATCACCTACAAATCACATTTCAAAATACAAACTAGTCTAGAAATTATTTCCAAGTCTATGAAAACAGTAAATTGTTCGAAAATTAAAAACAAAAACAAATAAAAACACGGATTGCCTCCCGAGAAGCGCTGTTTTTACGTCCCGCACGTCGTAAGAAGCTTGAATGAGTTAAGCTTCCATAGGTAGAGGATTCACGGTGACTTCCTCTGCAACTCCAATGATCACATTCTCATGATAGACCTTCAAACGATGGCCACTGGCTTTGAATTTTTCTCCATTAGCGGTCATCATTTCAACGGAACCAAACTTGTTCACATTAGTGACGGTAAATGGACCGGACCACCTTGATCGTAGCTTTCCCGGAAATAGCTTGAAATGGGAATTGAACAATAGTACCTTATCACCGATCTTGAATTCTTTCTTTAAAATCTTCTTATCATGCCACCTTTTTGTCTTCTTCTTGTAAAGATGGGAACTTTCATAGGCTTGTAAGCGGAATTCAACAAGCTCATTTAGACTTGGCAAAAGTATACTAAACCCGGAAAACCGATCGAAAGTACCTGATTCGACACCTGACCGTACATCCGAAAGGTATAACTGAATTTCACCCCAAAACCTGAATTGATTCGAAATCGAACCGAATTTGTAATATCTGAAATAGACCCAAGATCGAATGAACCTGAACTGTTTCAACCTGAATTGCTTTAATATGAACCGATATATACCTGAACCGATTTTAACCCGTACATTGATGATTGAAACCCAACATTGAAAACCAAAATGACCCGAATGTACCTAGGCGTCACATCTACGGTGTCTTTTTATACATGAGTGTCATCCATTTGACGTCAATGAATTAATATTATATGGTAGTTATATAAAAAAAACACGATATATTACTTATTAAAAAACAATATTTGAATTATATCCAATGTTTTGAATAAAGACGTAATCCCTTGACATCCGATCCGATTATGACTTGACTCGAATCTCATCTGCTCTGATATTGACCCGACTCGAACCTTATTTGCTCCGATATTGACCCGACTCGAACCTAAACCGATCCGAAATATCTAGAACCGATTAAAAGTGAAAACCAAATCCAAACTGAGTAGAACCGAACTGAAAAAAAAAAGATAAACCGAAATAACCCGATCCGAAAGAACCCGAACCGAAACTGATCCAATTAACTCGTTTTCCACCTCTAAGCTCATTGAGTTGCAATAATTGTTTCTCTCCACTTAACTTGGCATCCATATTAAGCTCCTTGACCGCCCAATATGCCTTGTGCTCCATCTCAACAGGTAGATGGCAAGCTTTTCCATAGACCAACCTATATGGTGATGTACTAATAGGTATCTTGAAAGTGGTACGGTTGGCACATAAGGTGTCATCTAGCTTTATGCTCCAATCTTTCCTTGATTTGGCAACAACTTTCTCAAGTATGGACTTGAGCTCTCGATTCAATACTTGTACTTGGCCACTTATTTG
Source organism: Silene latifolia (assembly GCF_048544455.1). Lineage (NCBI taxonomy): Eukaryota > Viridiplantae > Streptophyta > Magnoliopsida > Caryophyllales > Caryophyllaceae > Silene > Silene latifolia. The sequence continues at coordinate 95,510,574 of NC_133532.1, read as the reverse complement.
TGCATGATAGGCCAAACACTTCTATGGAAAACTCCATAATTTATAAGTAATGCATCAAGTTGTTTCTCACCAAAGTGAGTACCACGATCACTAATGAACGCTCTAGGCACACAAAATATTGGGAAGATGATCTTTTTGAACAAGTTTATCACGGCTCAGGCATCAGTGGTGGAAGTAGCAATTGCCTCTACCCATTTAGAGACATAATCAACAGCGACCAATATGTAACGATTACCTCTAGATATAGGAAATGGCCATTGGTAATCGATACCCCACACATCAAACATGTTGGTGTTAGTGTCTTCCTAGGAATTGTAAGATATAAACTAACTCGATTCCATTACAACAATAATCGCTTGTATATATGTAACTTATTTATATGATCTCATCATGATTCCCCATTTACTTGCCTTGCTTTGCTTTCCATTTGTTTACATTTCCATTGTTAAGTAGTTTAGATAACATTCTCAACTCAACCCAAATTGTGACACAAGGACATAGCTACTTGCATTTGATAGCTTAGTTCAATACCCGTCCCTTGGGATCCGACCTCTACTTGCCGCTCTAAGAGTAGTTTATTGGGATTATAAATATTGTTTGAGAGCATAGACGACACGCTCATCACAAGTATTCTTGGGGTTATAATGGGTGGGTGACTCAATGTGCAAATTCTCATGTTTTAATTGAAAATTTTCCGCAAATGCACCAAGAGTCATCCTATAGTCTTCATTAAATAATCGAAAACTTACACGATAGACAAAATCTTTCTTCTTTGACTTGTGAAATTAAAAAAAACTCATGAACTCAAGGGTGAGTTTGGGGAAGGTCTTGTAGTTCATAGTGTATGCAAATTTTATGTCAAGACCCTTAAACAAAGATTTAACATGTTTATCAAGACCAATATTTTTTAAGGAATCATGATTAATGAATTTAGTTGCCTTCATACCTTTGGCTCTTAAAGATATCCAATTTTTCCATTGAGTTTCCGAAGCAAATATGACATGCGGGAATGAAGGGTCATGCCATTCCGGTACATCTCGCATTTCTACATCCTCTGCAACATTGGATGCCTTCGGTGCACTCATCATCCTCTTTGAAGGACCTTGCTTGCTTGATTTTTTAAGAGCCATGAAACTTCTGAAATTTAAGACGAACATTTCATCTCTAAACAAGCATATAATCATCCAAATCAAGCATAATAGAACAAATTAGTGAAAAACTAATTCATCCTACAAATAATAATAGAACATATTAAAACCAATTTCTAGCATAAATGAGTGACAAATCAAAAACCCCAATTTGAGTTAGGGTTTGAGAAATTGGAATTAAAGGGGATTAAATGGATGAAATCAAAGAGAAATGGAGTAGAAACTTACTTGTTGATGATTATTGTTGAAAAAACCTTCGATTCTTGATGATGGAAGTGGTATTTGGTGTAATTTTAGATGAGAAATGAAGAAAGAATGAGAGAATGAGGTAAGATAATACCGTCGAAGTGTTTGGGAATATGAAGAATGATTGAGCTTATCTCGTATTTTAATTAAAAGCCACAAAACGAGATAACCACGTCCCCGATCGGGGTTGACCAGTCCATCGCGCTTTGACTTTCTTACTCCGTATTGCTTTATCTCATCCCATTTTTGAAAGTTACGACCACGAACGGGGTTCCTTGTATGGGGAAGCGTGCCAACCTTCCAAAGGGCCTTCTTCTCATCTTTAATCACCTACAAATCACATTTCAAAATACAAACTAGTCTAGAAATTATTTCCAAGTCTATGAAAGTAGTAAATTGTTCGAAAATTAAAAACAAAAACAAATAAAAACACGGGTTGCCTCCCGAGAAGCGCTGTTTTTACGTCCCGCACGTCGTAAGAAGCTTGAATGAGTTAAGCTTCCATAGGTAGAGGATTCACGGTGACTTCCTCAGCAACTCCAATGATCACATTCTCATGATAGACCTTCAAACGATGGCCACTGGCTTTGAATTTTTCTCCATTGGCGGTCATCATTTCAACGGAACCAAACTTGTTCACATTAGTGACGGTAAATGGACCGGACCACCTTGATCGTAGCTTTCCCGGAAATAGCTTGAAATGGGAATTGAACAATAGTACCTTATCACCGATCTTGAATTCTTTCTTTAAAATCTTCTTATCATGCCACCTTTTTGTCTTCTTCTTGTAAAGATGGGAACTTTCATAGGCTTGTAAGCGGAATTCAACAAGCTCATTTAGACTTGGCAAAAGTATACTAAACCCGGAAAACCGATCGAAAGTACCTGATTCGACACCTGACCGTACATCCGAAAGGTATAACTGAATTTCACCCTAAAACCTGAATTGATTCGAAATCGAACCGAATTTGTAATATCTGAAATAGACCCAAGATCGAATGAACCTAAACTGTTTCAACCTGAATTGCTTTAATATGAACCGATATATAACTGAACCGATTTTAACCCGTACATTGATGATTGAAACCCAACATTGAAAACCAAAATGACCCGAATGTACCTAGGCGTCACAACTACGGTGTCTTTTTATACATGAGTGTCATCCATTTGACGTCAATGAATTAATATTATATCGTAGTTATATAAAAAAACACGATATATTACTTATTAAAAAACAATATTTGAATTATATCCAATGTTTTGAATAAAGACGTAATCCCTTGACATCCGATCCGATTATGACTTGACTCGAATCTCATCTGCTCTGATATTGACCCGACTCGAACCTTATTTGCTCCGATATTGACCCGACTCGAACCTAAACCGATCCGAAATATCTAGAACCGATTATAAGTAAAAACCAAATCCAAACTGAGTTGAACCGAACTGAAAAAAAAAAGATAAACCGAAATAACCCGATCCGAAAGAACCCGAACCGAAACTGATCCAATTGACTCGTTTTCCACCTCTAAGCTCATTGAGTTGCAATAATCATTTCTCTCCACTTAACTTGGCATCCATATTAAGCTCCTTGACCGCCCAATATGCCTTGTGCTCCATCTCAACAGGTAGATGGCAAGCTTTTCCATAGACCAACCTATTTGGTGATGTACTAATAGGTGTCTTGAAAGTGGTACGGTTGGCACATAAGGTGTCATCTAGCTTTATGCTCCAATCTTTCCTTGATTTGGCAACAACTTTCTCAAGTATGGACTTGAGCTCTCGATTCAATACTTGTACTTGGCCACTTATTTGTGCATGATAGGCCAAACACTTCTATGGAAAACTCCATAATTTATAAGTAATGCATCAAGTTGTTTCTCACCAAAGTGAGTACCACGATCACTAATGACCGCTCTAGGCACACAAAATATTGGGAAGATGATCTTTTTGAACAAGTTTATCATGGCTCAGGCATCATTGGTGGAAGTAGCAATTGCCTCTACCCATTTAGAGACATAATCAACAGCGACCAATATGTAACGATTACCTCTAGATATAGGAAATGGCCATTGGTAATCGATACCCCACACATCAAACATGTTGGAGTTAGTGTCCTCCATAATGGTGCGTTTACATATTAAATCTCATTAAAGGAATATCATCAGGATATTTATATTATGATCCTCGTCAGTTGATTAACGTAAATCACTAACGGTTGGCTGACTAGAGTTTGCCGTTATTGTCGTGAGACGGCGGTGATCAACTGGCCCCTTTCGGTCACACCTAAAGGAACAAACCCCAATTGACAACTAATTAATTGTATGAGATACAATTTATTTAGTCCCTTAATTTATTGACTAAAAGGTTAGTCGATCTTTTTAGAGAGATCTCGAGTTGCGAATTTGAGGCGCGACAGTTATTATTTAATTATGCGATAATTGAATAATAAATTTTGTGAGACGGGTTTTAGTTAATTAATTGTTAATTCACTAAAATTGTACTAATTGATTAATGTGATTAATATTAGTACGTAAATAATATGTGTAGCGGTACACGTATATTTACGGAGTGTTTTTGAACAAAATTAATCGGGAAGCATTTAAACATAAAACGATATTTAAAGTAAAACTACACCTATTTGTGCGACAAATATAAGAACCGATTTGGCCCCGTAAATGGGTCATGGAAATCGTGTCAATGGGATTGTGTGTTGCTTTAAACACAATCATTCCACTTACACATTTTTCTTCCCAAAATGCTTTTGTTCTTTTCTAAACTATGCTTCATTGGGCATATTAAAGTAAGAAAACAAAACACTCCACTCAACCTCACCAAAACCGGCTCCCCCCCCCCCCCTAATCACTAAATCAATTGTTCATTTTTCATACACTTGAACTTTTGCATGTGAAGAAAAATTATCCATCTCTCTAAAAATAATAAAACCCTTTACTATGATTTGTTAGTAAAACAAAATATTTACTAAGAGTGTTAGTAATATTACAAATATTATCAAGGTTAAATTTAACAAGTATCTAGTTAATACTTGTTAGATTATTGGGTTTTGTTCTTGGGTGCATATTGAAGGAGATCTTCTAATTTGAAGATTTGTTCTAGGAGGATCATTCATTTTTTATTAGCACAAGAACAATATAGATATGTGATCTAGATTGTGTCCATATTACCATTAAAATCAATGTAAGGAAATTGTATTTCCTTAATCTTTAATATTATGCTTTTATATTTGCATGCATGTTACATAGATCACTAAAATAACATATTATGAGATAATTTATTTTTAATTAGAGAATCTAATATGGATCTATGATCTTTAAAGTGGTATCATAGCTAGGCTTGTAATTTGCATGTTGATTTTAAGCATATTAAACAAATTATGAGATAATTTGAAAAACTCAAAAATTGTGTTAGAAGAGGTTTTAGCACGAAACTTTTTGGACATGCATACCTACTGATCTCAAAAGGTTTGTGCTAAAATTTGGTGACTTGTGAAGTTGTTTTGCTATTTTTAATGATTTTTGGTATAAAACCGAGTCAAAAATGCCGTATTTTGGTTAAGAGTTAACTAAAAATAGTTAAAAGTTGATTCGGGTCATGAAATTTTTATATTATTTCATGCATAGTTTCTAAAGATTGTATGTAAATTTTTATTGATTTTATTAGATAAAAGTCGATAAAAGTGAATTAAATTAATCATATATTTGAAACATTTGTTCCTGACCTTGATAAATTTAGGTACATTTAAAAATATTATTTAAAAGTTAAAAGTGAAATTTAAAATGTGATTTCACCTTGTTTTGATGTTTATTGGTTTTTGTGGTTAAAAACCGATAAATATCGATCTTTTTCTTCATAAAATTTATCCAAAATTTTTGGGCAATTTTTCTGACATTTTGATGTTCTTGCGAGTGTTCCAGAATACTCAAAATTTTTAGTTTTAATTTTTTGGTAATGTTTCAATTATTTTGGATTTTTTTTTTTTGGTAGAATGTGAGCTTTTTGTATTAATAATAAAAGGATTACATCATAATCAGTTTACAAGAAGTGCCAACCTTCATCTAAGCTAAGTACAAAAAGAACATCTAATATTTATGGTACTTAGCCAACCACAATCACTAGGCATAGTACAATTCCTAAGTTTCTGCACTAGCCTCCCATGAACTTGTCTCGAACTCTTTGAATCAATCTTTCAGCCCGCAAATAGATAACTCCAAACGAGCGAGTTCCTTTCCAACCAGATAGCATAGAGGACTGCACTTTTAACTACCCCGCACACCCTCTCGCGCAACTTAGAATAAGAACCAGATGGTCATTGAGCTTCAATTTGCAGCCCAACTTTCTAACCCTGCAATAAGTTTGGAAGCATAGACACAGTCCCCGAATAGGTGATCATGTGTCTCCTCCCCCATCTCACAAATGACACAATTAGCAGTAGAAAAAATGTTGGGAAATGTGTCCTCAACAATAGTGCGATCATATGATTTAAATATCATTATTAAATCTCATTTCAAGAATACGGAAGGGATGATACATTACATATATAGTCAACTGGTCCACACATATCGGTAATGATTGGGTGGCTAGAGTTTGACATTCTTGTCGTGCGACGGTGGTGATCGATTGATCCTTGAGGTCACACCTAAAGGACGATTCCCTTAATTAAAAAGGTTAATTAGTTGTATACCGATACAGATTAATTAATTCCTTAAAATTGAACAATTTAATTTGTGAGAGAGAATATTGATATCTTATTATAATGGGATTAAATAAGATTTATTTTAGTAATAAAATGCTTTGTTGCTAAAATTATTTATTGGTTGAGAAACAATAAAGATAAGAATGAATGGTTAATTATAATTACAAGAAGTTGTGAATTATAACTATATGACCCATTTTATTTATGTGATCAAGTATCACTAGTCAATTTGTTGTATGAAATTTAATTAATTCATGAAATGATATTTATGTGATAAATATGCATTAAATTAATTAATAACATGTATCATACTACATGTGACATATTGTGTGACAAATGACAAATTGACAAAATAAAATGGTAGTCCATTTTAAGTACATGGACCGAAAAAATGGAGGGTGTGTTAGTGGGTTTTGGTTGTTTTATTTTATTTGATAAAATAAACATAATGATGCCTACCTACTACTAGTCTTACACATCTTACACACCTACTATTTTTGAAAAGAGAAAAAGAAAAAGAAATGATGCCATTTAGGCTCCCTAAACCGTGAGACTCCATTAAAAGGGATGAGAGTTGGTTCTTTTCTTTTTCTAATACACTACCATTCAATACACATGCAAAATGTTCATGTATCCTCTCTTCTCTCTCTTTTATCTTCATCAAAAAGATGAGATTTAATCTAAATTGTTCATATAAGATTACTAAAATTATCAAAGTAATATATGAGTATTAGTAATCAAATTTAAGGTAAACCACAATATAAACATCTAGTGCATGTTAGTTTGTGGGATTAAGGGATTGTCTTGGGTGCTACTAATTGGAGAATCTCTACCTTGGGATTTTTGTATGTTCATCCATTAAAGGAAAGCTCAAGAACAAGTGAGTAGGAGGACTCACTTGTGCCCATAAATCCGAAAATCACATGGTGAGATATAGATTTTTCCATCTCTTTAATTAATGTTTGCATGCATAAAATCCATATTTAATTTTATGACAAATTAAATAAAATCACATATATGAATATGTATGTATATAGATCTACATTTCCTTCAATCGGTATCATGAGCCACGGTTGTTTGCATGCAAATTGGTTAAAAGTTTTTCCGAGTTATATGAATAACAAATAAAACTTGTAAAATTTGTGTTATTATGATATATCACGAAATAATTACATGCATGTTAATATTTCTGGTCCTAAAGTGTTTTAGGATATTTTGGTTAATTTTTCGGATTTTTATTGTTCATATTTAATAATAATGACATTTAAATGTGATTTTATGAGTAAAAATGTCATTTTTGGTCGAAAATTAGCTATACTTCGAATTTTCACTTGGTTTTTGGATATGTTGTCACATATATTATTTTGAGATAACCTGTAAAGTTTCATAATTTTTGGACTTGTTATGCTCGAAAAATGGATTTTTCATCATTAAATTCGGATTTAAGAGAAAAATAGGTTAATATGAGTTAAATTTCGAATCTGGTCATAGAAAATTAATATGTTGTCACATGCAATTTTACAAGATGTGTGTAAAATAATTGGCTATAAAGAAGTCTTTTAGCATGATTTATGAATTTTTGAAGAAAAATGGCATAAATAGTGACATTATTAGTTGAAAATTAATAAAACATAACCTATGACTTAGGAAAAACGTCTAATGTTGCATTTTATTATATTTTTCAGATCTAAAATTGAAAAGTTAATGAAAATAATTTTTACATGTTTTTATGATTATTTTATTAAATATCGATAAACCGCAACATTGTTTTTCCGGAAAAATTTCGAAATTTTTAACCTAAGATTTTGAACATTATGAGTGTCATGGAATTTTTCCAGAATGTTCATGAATTTAAATTTCAAATTTTGAATTTATTTGAAATTTTTGGATTTATTTGAAGTTTAATAGCTTATTTTTGTAAATTTTTGTCCATTTATGAACAATTTTGTAAATAAAAGTTAATTATGGTCAAATTACTAGTGGAGACTATATTTTGAGTCCTAAGAGGTTAGGGTAATTAACTTATGCATAAATATGAGTTTGTGCATTTTTGTGATTATAAAATGTTGAAATCACGCAAATCCGTAAAAACCGAGTAATATACGATATTGGCTAATTAAAAGGCGATTTAGCATAAAAATTGAGCATGTTCATACATATTATAATGCTGCATTTTTCTTTATGATTGTCATAATTTTAATTTATGTAATTTTGAATTATGTAATTTTACTTAGTATGGCCTTAGATTTTAATTGGTATTTCCCGAAATGTATGGGAATATCGATTCGGTTGTAATTTTTATTGTGATCTCGTATCACCGTTTTGTAATTTAATAGATTTATTTTATTTTAGTTACAAATGTATAATAGGAAATTATGTAATTTATTATGTAATTTTATTCATTCCGGAGTTCCAAAAGACGGATTTCTTCAAGAATGACGATACATAAAGACGGTGTTACCTCGAGATGCGTGCCACAACCGAAGTTCAAGGGACCAATGGAGTTGGTTTCCGAATTTGTAATAGTTAAAGAGTTTTTCTATTTTAGGAAAGGCCATACTAGGATTTTTATCTTTATGCTTGCATTTTATTTTATGTCACATGCATCGCTAAATCGCCATAACTAAAACATGCATCTTCTTTTATCGAGGTTATCGACCGTGTCAATAAGAATTATCGTAGTTCACCGCTTTAGTTCACTTAAAACGTGATAGATAATAAATTGACATGACCTCTCGCTAAAACAATTAATTGAGATATAGCCTTACCAAATAGTAGAAACCATGAAAACCTATTTCGCGAGGGAGTGCACTCGGCCCTACCGGGGTACAAACCTTGTTACGTAGGGGAAGTGGGTGATGAATGTTAATCCACCGAATTCATGTTGATAAGGGATGTATCGGCCCTACCGTGCCCGAATTGATGTGGATTTGGATCATGGACACATTTATTCGAAATTTGGATTGAACTCAACAAAAGTTTTTCGATAAGGGATGAATCGGCCCTACCGTGCCCTTGTCGGATGTGTTTTGGGCTATAGATAAATATTAGAGTAATTTTATCGACCAAGAGTTCTAAAAGTAGAATCGATTAAAGAGTTAATCCACCGAGTTATATTGATAAGGGATGAATCGGCCCTACCGTGCCCAAGTTAATATGAATTTGGATCTTGGAATCATTTATCATAGTTGGGTAGAGGTCACTATGTAAATGTTTTACTTGTTATTTACAAGTATTAATATAACGATAAATGTTTTGTTTTCACTATTCCGTTATCATATTGTTCTATTTCTTTACCACAATTCATATACGATATCATTTCGTTTTTGATTCAAATCTCCATTAAAATATCGTAACTAAAGACAAATATGAGTTTGCTTCTAAAACCTCAAATAAACCATTGCTAAGGATCTCTTGTAAAGAGTATAGATTAAAGTTATTCATTATCAAACAGGTTTTTGATACTTGACTAACACATCTACTTGCAATGGATTGTTTTTCCATGTACTTAAATGCATTAAGTACATCGAAGCGATAAAATTGTTTTGGTAATTAGTTTTGTCAAGAATTCGTAATTGACCAAAATAACGCAACCACTTCAATGAAAGTTTTTAAGACTAAAACGAACAAATGAAGAGTAATCTTCATGAATTCAATTTTGCTTCTCAAAGCAAAGACTCATTGAAATGAGTGGGAGCATTCTCTTAAACCGTTAAGATGAGGACGAGGTTCAAGAAGTAAAGATTATAATGGAATTGATACAAGGTAATGTTAAAGGTAAAGTTGTTGAGAATAACGATACTAAACCTATCAATCCCGACCGATAAAGTTTCCATTGTCTTAAAATGTTGGACACGAGAAAGGAAACTACCCCAAATTATTGAAGAATCAACAAGTTAGTTGTGGGACATCTAATGGGACCTTCTTCTTTAAAGATGTTTATTTGATTAAACATAAAATTTTGCTAGTACTACTTCGTCTATATTAGAAACCAATGGAGGTTTTCATCATTGTACTTGATACATAGGATGATTAGAATATGACGACTAGCAACAATGATATCGAGAGACAGAGTAATTGTGTACTCAATCTAGTTTTTGGATTTAAAGTTGTACTTAATTATGACTATTAAGTGCATAAACTCTAAATAAGAATATAAACTTATTAAGATACAAAAGAGGTTTTCACCTTTGTGACCCTTTACACCATGATTTGATGTATGGCTAGCCCATCATCAAGGTGATTATATTCTAAACCAAACTAGAATGATATATCATGAAGATGATGTAAGACTCAAATTGGTAACCCAAGATTAAACCTTAAATTTTGGAATGATGAACGCAAAGAGTTATCGACTACTCTTGAAACCATTAGATTGTTAATGGTGTATGCGTATCTTGTATTCAAAGCAAGATGTCTCGTGCCTTTTGGTTGAAAAGGAGATCGAGTTTGTAAATCATCGATCCAAAATAGGTTGATCATTTTCTTTTACCAACGATTTAAGTTGACGATAATATGTTCACTTAATAAGGTAAATAGAGAAATCTTTGAAGAATTTCAAAGAGTTCAAGGAATCACGATTTAGTCGTGATGGGATTATCAAAGTGAAGACTTTGATATAAGCCAAAGGAAATGTGATATAGTATCACAAGTTAATCTCTCCTAGCACGCATTATGGAATAATGTGTGATTAGATAAGAAATCAAACGCTATTCGATATGGTTTGGATTTCAATCAAGTTACTTTGAGTTACTTGATCCTTTTTGGGGATTTTATCATTTTTGTCTAAATTATTTTTCCACTAAATCGAATCATATGAGATATGAAATGGTAAGGGTACCATGGTTGTAAGTTTTCACAAAGAAACAAATGCTCATTTTTCCCTCTTCAATTAACACGAGTACGACGGGTTTGCGGCTCGTGAAGCTGTCTTTCTAAAATACAAGTTTATTTCTAGAAGACAGAGTGGGAGAAAATTATTCAAGAGCCACAAAGAATGTTATGTCGCAAGAAACTGGTCTTTCTTGGCTACATGAGACGTTTTGTGTAAGACATTGTTTCTTCAAAACCTAGGAGGTTAAAATTCGTCACTTGTTAAAAATGATGAATTCATGTTACTTTTAAGAAAGTAAAGAGCTTATAACTTACAAAGAAATTGTTTGATTCAAGATTGATTACTTCTGGAAAGTAATGAACATATGACTTACATAAAAGTGTTTAAGTCACAACTCAATACAAGGCTTAGAGCCATGAAAATCCGAAATAAAAGGCTTGATTAGTGACAAAGGGTTTTGCACTAATAAAGAGAGATTTCAAGGTTTGATTGGTTGCAAAGGGTTTTGCACCAATTGAAATGCTTAAGTCTATTTGGATCTTCTTAGGGATTGTGTTTCATTATTATGAAATACATAGCGAGTGAATCTAGAACCCACTTCTTCAATTAGAAGGAATGTATTCAATACATGTCTTGAGTTTTTGAAGATTCTTGCAATCCTAAGATAATGTGAAACTTAAGAGAGGGTCTTAAGTAGGACATCAATGAGTTGGAATCAACATTTTGGATCATGTGATAAAACATTTCTCGATAAGTCAAGAAGTTGTGTTTATACATGGAGTTTAGTGGGAGTTACGGAAATTTTAATTAGTCCGATATGTGGATGACATATTGATCATTGAGAATGATTTAAGACTTTTGGAGTATTATAATACATCTTGAATATCCGGATTTATGAAGATAAATCCACATGATATTAGCGTCAGTAAGAAGTCTTATGTTGATAAGATTCATGACTAGTTCAATTAAATTGAACATATTTGATTGATTCCATTTGCTTCCGCTGCCGGATCAATTAAATGAGTAATGATGTAAAACACTTCATATACTTTGAGTATGATGAATTGTTTTCAAAATCGAATTTAAGTAATCTTTACCTAGTATATAAAGATTACCCTTAAGTGCTTGCAGAAGCATTAAGGAAGTAAAGCAAAGTGTTTATGATGCAATTTTGTGTAAGGGTGTTACACAAGTGACAATTGACAATTGAGATTGCGCATGGTTTCCGACAAAACCATAATCAAAACACATTAGGATGGTTAAGATACCATTGTGGCAATATTAATTAAGAAGTAGATTTTCTAGAATCGTTCTAGGCAATAAAGAACAATGAGAGATATTTATAACGGAAATTGAGTACACTTGCAATCATGAGATGTGCAAGAGGATGAGTCCCGCACATCGAGAAAACAAAGTGGGAGCTATTCTTAGGCTAAGAGGGCCTATGTCTTGATTGGATCTCGACACGTACTCAGAAAGTTTTGTGATGCAAATGTATACATTACAAAGGAAATTGAATATGTAGTAAGGTTGAGTAAGGTACAAGAAGTTGATAAAACCTACTAACCAAAGCCTTCTCAAAGGCTAAACATGATGAGTCATGCCATTTCAACTGAATTGAGATGAATAACTACATAAAAGATCAAATTAGATTATAGAATATGAAGTAGTAATCAAGCATTGACTATTCATATGTGATAATCGCATTTGTCGTTTGAGTTTTACTCTAAAACTCTTCTTTTATACTTTGTTACATCCAAACGGGTTGTAGAGACAATTGAACCCCGTTAAAGTGAACACGGATTAGCATTGTATTTGCCCATAGTCACTTGTATGAGGTGACGTCTCGAAGTGACTAGAGTGTGAGGCGATTGATGGCAAGTTCAAGTGCCATACAGTCATGTGAGATGACTAGTCGATCACATAGGCAGACTGTTAGGAACACTTTGTCGGGCAGTGACCGCTTATAGAGTTCTGGCAAATTTATAAAGCCTGGTCGTGGCGAGAGCTACTATAGTATTCTAATGAGTCGATTCTTTTGACTAAAGACTATTCACCTAAGATGGCACAGTTTCAGATTAACTTTGATTTGTGTTACTACGACCTTCGTAAATGGGGTCAAATGGGCATATTTTGGGTTATGATGGTTGTGGCTAGTCGAAGGGAATGAGTGCGATAGGAATTGTCCATCCCCTTGTCGGGGTTAAAACAATATCTCGGGGCCACTCGAGGAGTAATGAACTGGAAATGCGTGGCCACGCTCGGAAGGTATCCATGGTGGATAAATTCGGTCAATCGATTATTCTCCGGATCGAGGAAACCACTCTCGATATGATCACTTGCAAGTACGACCCGAAAGACACCTTGCATTGAGTGGGAGATAGTAATAGGACAAGAGAATTGGTGACGCACACTTGTCGAGGACAAGTGGGAGATTGTTGGGAAATGTGTCCTCAACAATAGTGCGATCATATGATTTAAATATCATTATTAAATCTCATTTCAAGAATACGGAAGGGATGATACATTACATATATAGTCAACTGGTCCACACATATCGGTAATGATTGGCTGGCTAGAGTTTGACATTACTGTCGTGCGACGGTGGTGATCAGTTGATCCCTTGAGGTCACACCTAAAGGACGATTCCCTTAATTAAAAAGGTTAATTAGTTGTATACCGATACAGATTAATTAATTCCTTAAAATTGAACAATTTAATTTGTGAGAGAGAATATTGATATCTTATTATAATGGGATTAAATAAGATTTATTTTAGTAATAAAATGCTTTGTTGCTAAAATTATTTATTGGTTGAGAAACAATAAAGATAAGAATGAATGGTTAATTATAATTACAAGAAGTTGTGAATTATAACTATATGACCCATTTTATTTATGTGATCAAGTATCACTAGTCAATTTGTTGTATGAAATTTAATTAATTCATGAAATGATATTTATGTGATAAATATGCATTAAATTAATTAATAACATGTATCATACTACATGTGACATATTGTGTGACAAATGACAAATTGACAAAATAAAATGGTAGTCCATTTTAAGTACATGGACCGAAAAAATGGAGGGTGTGTTAGTGGGTTTTGGTTGTTTTATTTTATTTGATAAAATAAACATAATGATGCCTACCTACTACTAGTCTTACACATCTTACACACCTACTATTTTTGAAAAGAGAAAAAGAAAAAGAAATGATGCCATTTAGGCTCCCTAAACCGTGAGACTCCATTAAAAGGGATGAGAGTTGGTTCTTTTCTTTTTCTAATACACTACCATTCAATACACATGCAAAATGTTCATGTATCCTCTCTTCTCTCTCTTTTATCTTCATCAAAAAGATGAGATTTAATCTAAATTGTTCATATAAGATTACTAAAATTATCAAAGTAATATATGAGTATTAGTAATCAAATTTAAGGTAAACCACAATATAAACATCTAGTGCATGTTAGTTTGTGGGATTAAGGGATTGTCTTGGGTGCTACTAATTGGAGAATCTCTACCTTGGGATTTTTGTATGTTCATCCATTAAAGGAAAGCTCAAGAACAAGTGAGTAGGAGGACTCACTTGTGCCCATAAATCCGAAAATCACATGGTGAGATATAGATTTTTCCATCTCTTTAATTAATGTTTGCATGCATAAAATCCATATTTAATTTTATGACAAATTAAATAAAATCACATATATGAATATGTATGTATATAGATCTACATTTCCTTCAAAAAAGGCCTAGCTTATACAGTTTAGATCTTGTGTTTAAAGCATTTCTATGAATAAGCCAACCAACAAAAGCTTGCTTAGGGAGAACCCAATTATCCCAGACATCATGATACCATGGTACAGGTGGGTGTATCGCCTGTAACCATTGATATCCTGAACTAATAGAGTAACCACCAGTAGATGCAACCCAGCAATTACCCTGATAACCACCAGCTAACCTATCCTTGATCTTGCAAATGTTCCTCCAATTCCAATTAGAATCAGGAGGAGGATGATATGTTTCCCAATCAGCCCCTTTCATATAGACATGATCAATCCAAAGAACCCACAATCTGTCAGCTTTTGTATATATCCAATTCACAAGTTTACCCACACTTGCTATATTCCACACCCCTGCTTCCTTTATACCCAAGCCACCTTCCTTTTTGCTGCAACACACAATCTGTCAGCTTTTGGATTTATAACTTAAAAGTTATGATTTTACCGATTAAATTATCAAATATCACCAAATCAAACTAATTATTCATTATCAAATTAGTGAGGACTAATTTTGAGGTCCAAAATAGTTTGGACAATTAGTTTGGACTTAAATGAGATTTAAGTGTTAATTATTGATTTTTAACAAGTTAAAAATCGATTAAATCCACAAACCGAGCAAGATACCAACGATTGTAAGATAAGGCGATTTTGGCATCATTTTATAGCATTTTAAGCATATTTATTTATGTTTAATGAATTATTGTCATTTATTTAAAGTATTTATTTTGTTGTACTTAGTATGGCCTAGTTTATTTTAATCGTTATTACCCGAAATGAATGGGAATAGCGATTTGTTTGTAATTTAAATACGATCTCGTATCGTCGGTTTGTAATTAATTAATAGTTTTATTTATTTTATTAATTAATGTATAATAGGAATAGCTATGTAATTTAATTGTAATAGTTATTTTTACAGACGTTTCCAAAAGACGGATTTACATCGAGAAGGAGTCTATTTTTGGAAAGGTGTTCCAAATCCCACTAGAAGAAGCCCCTTTGGAAGATGTTCCTATGAAGAGGCAAGGGACTAAGGAGTTGATTTCCGATATGTAATAGTCTAGTTTTTATTAACTAGGAGGCCATACTAGGATTATTTATATGCTTGCTTGCTTTTATTTTTCCGCGCATGCCAAAATCGCCGTTCACATGCATTTTATTTTCGCGGTTGTCAATTCACGTCATTTACATTCACCGCCTTAGTTCACTTATAGGGAATTTATGACTAAATTGACAAGATCTCTCACATAACTAAAATTGATATTAGCCTTACCAATTAGTAACACCTATGAATCCCTTGTTCATTAGAGCCACGCTCACCCAAGCGGGGTGTTCTCTTTTTACCTCGGGGAAGTAGGGTGGTAAACGGTTATCACGCGCCAAAGTTGGTTGGACTCAACGGGGTATAAGATGGTCTTGTATTCCGGGGCTAGTAGATGGATTTAAGGAAATTCGTTAACCAAGAGTTCTAGAGGTAGAATTAGTCAACCGTTGACTTACCATATTTACACGATTATGGGATGTTTCGCCCAAGCGATGCTCATTTTTATTTAAAATTTGGGTCTTGGAATCATTTATATAATTTAGTGGGAGATCATTATATAAATGTTAAAACTTGTTAAAGATGTTTTACAAGTAAAATTAGAACAATGAATGATAATATTTCCTTATTTTGTTGTAGCATTTTAATTCGCAATGGCAACTTCATCAACTCCATCGACTACTACACTAGGCAAAGATTCATGGCTAAGGTCCGTAATGGACAAATGCATCATAAAAGATGACGGTAGTAACTTTCTTGAATGGGAATCCAACATCAAAAGTGTCGCGTTGTCCGACAACGTGCTCACTTACTTGACCGATGCCCCTCCCATCGAGCCTGGTCCAAGGGCCTCATCGGCGGTGCGGACCGCCTATGATGACCATGTGAGGATGTCGAATGATATCAAACATGTGTTGATATGGTCGATGTCCCCAAATCTCAAGCTTTCATGCATTTCTTTGAATGCGTACGAGATATTCACTCGTATGAATAATATGTTTTCACAAACACCAAAAGTCCGCCAATACGAAGCGGCGGCACGCTTCTTTGAAACAAAGCTTGAGAGGGGCTAAAAGGTTGGTCCCCATGTGCTAAAAATGGTCGAATATGTTGACATCCTAGAGCGTCTAGGGTATAAGATTCCTAATACTCTTGTGGTGGATCGTATCCGCCACTCACTTCCTTCCAAGTTTGCCCATTTTAGGGTGAACTATAACATGAATGGCATGGATAAGAGTTATCATGAAATTCATGCGCTCCTCACCCAAGCGGAGAGGGATATGGAAGCTAGTGGGAGTGAAAAAGGGGATGTTCTAACCATGAAGTTAAAGAACATGTCCCTTGGAGTTAAGAAGGGAAATGGGAAGAAAAAGTCCCAATTCAAGAAATCGTCAAAGAAATAAGACAAGGGAAAGGGGAAAGCCGTTGAGAATGGCAAACCCAAGGCAAAGAATGTCAAACTCTCCGAGGCCGAATGTTTCCATTGTAATGGTAAGGGGCATTATAGGAGGAGTTGTCCCAAATACTTGCAGGACCTCAAGGAAGGGCGTGTGACGCCTATTGGTATGATTTCCTCTCTCTATGTGATAGACGTTAATTATGCTTGCACTTCCACTTGGGTACTAGATGCCGGATGTGGCTCTCACCTTTGTAATCATTTGCAGGGTTTAAGGGACGTGCGAGCACTAGCAAAAGGTGATGTCGATCTTCGCATGGGCAATGGAGCTAGAGTAGCGGCCGTTTCCGTGGGGACCTATATGCTCAATTTAGCTAATGGTATAGAGTTGTATTTAAATAAGTGTTATTTTGTACCAACTTTAACCCAAAACATAATCTCCATTTCCGCGTTAGACGCGGAAGGCTTTTGTTTTATGATTAAGGACAATAGTTGTACTTTTTCATTGAATGATGTGGTTTATGGCAATGCCATTTCAATTGGAGGCATTTATGTTTTAAATGATGTTAATGACGTTTATCATGTGGAAACTAAAAAGCTCAAAACGGGTGATCCAAATGAATCCTACCTTTGGCATTGTCGTTTAAGTCACATAAACAAAAGACGCATTAAGAGACTTGCTTCATCAAAAGTGCTCAAACCATTTGATTTTGAATCTTATGGTATATGCGAGTCTTGCATTTTAGGCAAGATGACTCGTGCACCTTTTGCGGGAAAAGGGACACGAGCTAGTGAGGTTTTGGCTCTCATACATACGGATGTGTGGGGACCATTAATCATCACCGCTAGAGGAGGTTTTCACTACTTCATTACTTTTACTGATGACTTGAGTAGATATAGGTATGTCTACTTGATGAAGAACAAGAGTGAAGCTTTTGACAAGTTCAAGGAGTTTCAAAATGAAGTAGAGAACCAATTGGATAAAAAGATTAAAACCCTACGATCCGATCGTGGTGGTGAATACCTAAATTCTGAATTTGATTCACACCTAAAAGATTGTGGTATAGTATCACAATGGACTCCTCCTGGCACACCACAATTAAATGGTGTGGCCGAAAGGAGAAACCGAACTTTATTAGACATGGTTCGGTCTATGATGAGTCTAACCGAGCTTCCTGATTCATTTTGGGGTTTTGCCCTCTTGTCTGCAATATTTTCACTAAATCGAAGCCCAACTAACGCGGTCGATAAGACTCCATATGAGATATGGACATGGAAAGTCCATCATTTGTCATTCATGCGCATTTGGGGTTGTGAAGCGTATGTCAAGATCAAGTCTGACAATAAGCTTGCACCCAGGTCTCACAAATGTCTTTTTGTAGGATACCCAAGGGAAACACGTGGCTATTACTTCTACAATAAACACGAGAACAAAGTGTTTGTGGCTCGTGATGCTGTCTTCCTAGAAAAAGAGTTTATTTCTAGGAGACAGAGTGGGAGAAAATTTGAACTTGACTAAGTTCGAGAGCCACAAACCGAGAATAAGGTAAAGGAGAACGTGGAGGATAACGTTCCCTCCTCCTCTGAGATGGTTATCGTTCCTAGAAAGTCAAGTAGGAATTCTAATCCACCTGACCGCTACCTTGGTAACATCGAAGAGGATGGTGTTTTGTTACTTTTGGAAAGTGATGAACCCACTACCTACAAATCGGCCATGTCTAGTCCCGACACCTCGCTTTGGCTAGAAGCCATGCGGTCCGAAATGGATTCCATATACGAGAACCAAGTATGGGACTTGGTGAATTTACCTGAGGGAGTGCGACCCCTTAAGTGTAAATGGATATATAAAATTAAGCTCGGCGTGGATAAACATGTAGATGTTTACAAAGCTAGATTGGTGGCAAAAGGTTTCACCCAAGTTCATGGTTTACACTATGACGAAACCTTCGCTCCAGTCGCTACGCTTCGGTTCATTAGGATAATCTTAGCGGTTGTTGCGTTTCATGATTATGAGATTTGGGAAATGGATGTCAAAACCGCCTTCTTGAATGGGATTCTAGAAGAGGAAGTGTACATGATACAACCTGAAGGTTTTGAGGATACATCTAACCCTAAGAAGGTGTGTAAGCTCAAGAAGTATATCTATAGTCTTAAGCAAGAATCTCGGAGTTGGCATCATCGTTTTGATCATGTTATTAAACAATATGGTTTCACTAGAAGTGTTGAAGAACCATGTTTATACATGAAGTTTAGTGGGAGTAAGGTTACATTCCTTATCCTATATGTGGATGACATATTGCTCATCGGGAATGATATTCCATCACTCACTTCCGTTAAGGAGTGGCTAGGGAATCACTTCCAGATGAAGGACTTGGGAGAGGCACAATGAATCTTGGGTATCCGGATCTATAGAGATAGGTCCAAGAGGATACTAGCATTGAGTCAAGAAGCTTATATTGACAAAGTTCTTGACCGGTTCAATATGAAAGACTCCAAGAGAGGATTTCTACCTATGGGCCAAGGGATTACTTTAAGCAAGTCACAGTCACCCTCTACCCCTAAGGAGATTGAACACATGAAGACCGTCCTTTATGCTTCCGTTGTTGAGTCTATCATGTATGCTATGAT
Source organism: Silene latifolia (assembly GCF_048544455.1). Classification (NCBI taxonomy): domain Eukaryota; kingdom Viridiplantae; phylum Streptophyta; class Magnoliopsida; order Caryophyllales; family Caryophyllaceae; genus Silene; species Silene latifolia. The sequence goes on along the minus strand of NC_133532.1, from coordinate 95,490,786 downwards.
TTGCACTCGTCCCGACGTTGCGTATGCCTTGAGCATGACAAGTCGTTATCAAGACAAGCGTGGTGAGAGTCACTGGATAGCCGTAAAGAACATCCTTAAGTACTTGAGAAGGACTAAGGATTCGTTTTTAGTATTTGGAGGAGAAACTGAGTTGCGTGTAAGAGGTTACACGGACGTAAGTTTCCAAACCGATTGGGATGATATGAAATCCCAATCCGGCTATGTGTTTATGCTAAATGGAGGAGCATTTTGCTGGAAGAGCTTCAAGAAAAGCGTTACCGCGGATTCTACAACAGAGGCTGAGCACCTTGCAGCATTTGAGGCTGCAAAGGAAGCTGTTTGGATTCGGTAATTCATGGAGGGACTAGGAGTAGTCCATTCCGCCAAAGATCCGATCACTCTATATTGTGATAACAGTGGGGCTATCTTTCAAGCCAAAGAGCCGAAGTCTAGTAATAAATCTAGACACATAGAAAGGAAATACCATGTAATTAGAGATTATGTGGAAAGGAAGGAAATTGACATTTGTAAGGTTGGGACGGACGATAATATTGCTGATCCTTTAACCAAGCCTTTATCAAAGGCTAAGCATGACGTTCATGTCGTCGCAATGGGATTGAGACGAGTACCAGATTTTCATTAGATTATGGATATGTAATAATTGGATAGTGTATCACTTTTTATATATATGATAATCGCATTAATTATTTAAGCATTCATTTATGAATTCTTTTATTTAGTGTGACTAAATTATAATACCTTGTTTATCTGAATAAGTTGTGGAGATAATGTTGAATACTATTCAAGTGAATAAGATGAACATTGTATTTGTCCCTAGTCACTTAATGAGGTGACGTCTCGGAGTGACTAGATTGTAAGTCGATTGATGGTTGTTCAACACCATAAGGTCATACGTGATGACTAGTCGATTACATAGGCAGAGTGTGTGACATTTTGCCGGACAGTGACCATTTAGAGAGTCCCATAGTTCTATTACAGACGCCTGGTCGTGGCAGGGATCTCTAAGATGTTCCTATGAGTCGATTCTTTTGACTGGAGACTATTATCTAAGTCAGTGCAGTTTCCGAGTGACTTTGGTTTTGTCCTAGGTCATACCGTGAAAGGAGGCCAAAGGACATCTTCTGAGTCATTATGATCTGTATTGGGCAAAGATAGATAGGGCATACAAGAATTGTCCACCCACGTTGGGTAACTATATCTCAAGGCCACTCGAGGAGTTGTGACTATAAATGCGTGGCCACGCTCGGAAGTAATCTGTGGGAGATTTTTCCGGTCTAGTAGTCATACTCCCGATCGAGAAAACCACTCGCAATATGTTCATGTGCAAGTGCGACCTGAAAGACACCTTGCATTGAGTGGGAGATTAAAAACGGACAAGAGAATTGGTAGCGCGCACCTTGTGTCGGACAAGTGGGAGATTGTTGGAGTTAGTGTCCTCCACAATAGTGCGTTTACATATTAAATCTTATTAAAGGAATATCATCAGGATATTTATTTTATGATCCTCGTCAGTTGATTAACGTAAATCGATAATGGTTGGCTGACTAGAGTTTGACGTTATTGTCGTGAGACGGCGGTGATCAACTGACCCCTTTCGGTCACACCTAAAGAAACAAACCCCAATTGACAACTAATTAATTGTATGAGATACAATTTGTTTAGTCCTTTGATTTATTGACTAAAAGGTTAGTCGATCTTTTTAGAGAGATTTTGAGTTGCGAACTCGTGGCGCGGCAGTTATTATTTAATTATGCGATAATTGAATAATAAATTTTGTGAGACGGGTTTTAGTTAAGTAATTGTTAATTCACTAAAATTGTACTAATTGATTAATGTGATTAATATTAGTACGTAAATAATATGTGTAGCGGTACACGTATATTTACGGAGTGTTTTTGAACAAAATTAATCGGGAAGCATTTAAACATAAAACGATGTTTAAAGTAAAATTACACGTATTTGAGCGACAAATATAAGAACCGATTTGGACCCGTAAATGGGTCATGGAAATCGTGTAAATGGGATTGTGTGTTGCTTTAAACACAATCATGCCACTTAGACATTTTTTTTCCCAAAATGCTTTTGTTCTTTTCCAAACTATGCTTCATTGGGCATATTAAAATAATAAAAGAAAACACTCCACTCAACCTCACCAAAACCGCCCCCCCCCCCCCCTCTTTAATCACTAAATCAATTGTTCATTTTTCATACACTTAAACTTTTGCATGTGAAGGCCTAAAAATAATAAAACCATTTACTAAGATTTGTTAGTAAAACAAAATATTTACTAAGAGTGTTATTAATATTACAAATATTATCAACGTTAAATTTAACAAGTATCTAGTTAATACTTGTTAGATTATTGAGTTTTGTTCTTGGGTGCATATTGAAGGAGATCTTCTAATTTGACGATTTGTTCTAGGAGAATCATCCATCTTTTATTGCACAAGAACAATCTAGATAGGTGATCTAGATTGTGCCCATATTACCATTAAAATCAATGTAAGTAAATTGTATTTCCTTAATCTTTAATATTATGCTTTTATATTTGCATGCATGTTACATAGATCACTAAAATAACATATTATGAGATAATTTGTTTTTAATTAGAGAGTCTAATATGGATCTATGATCTTTCAAAGCACCTCCACTTCTAAGATACCATTTAAAGGCATCTCCTGCCTTCTTGAAATTGAGCCGTTCTTTGGCAAGCATCGCATGCCATCACAAAATGCTTGGCATCTTGGAACATGGTAGGCCAATAGAAACCGGATTTCAACACCTTTAAAACGGTCTTTGATGGTCCATGATAACCACCATAAGGAGAAGAATGACATCCTTCAAGCACACCTTTCACATCCCAATGCGGGACACATCTCCGGAATAGCCCATCAGAGCAATGTTTGATCATATAAGAATCATCCCAAAGGAAAAACTTGGAATTATGTAAGAACTTCTTCCTTTGTTGATACGAAAGGTCGGGTGGCAACTCCTTTCCAACTAGAAAGTTGGCTATGTCGGCATAACATGGAGTATTGGTCTCCAACATCATCATGGAGTCATCGGCGAAGGAATCATCAATAGGTATATCAATACCTCCATCTTCATACTTCAATCGGGATAAGTGATAAGCAACAACATTTTCGGCCCCGTACTTGTCACGAATCTCAAGATCAAATTCTTGCAAGAGCAAGATCCATCTTATGAGCCTTGGCTTGGCCTCTTACTTGGATAGAATATGATTCAAAGCGGGATGATCGGTATGAACAATGACTTTGGACCCAATAAAATAAGAGCATAATTTGTCTAAGGCATAGACAATGGCAAGTAGCTCTTTCTCCGTGGTGGCATAATTGATTTGAGCCGCATCCAAGATTTTTTTAGCATAGTAGATAGCATGGAGAACCTTATCTTTCATTTGGCTTAGCACGACACCTACCGCATAGTCACTTGCATCACACATGAGCTCGAATGACAAGTTCCAATCCGGTGATTGGATGATAGGTGCGGAGATCAAAGCCTTCTTGATCCATTTAAAAGACTCAAGACAATCATTAGTAAACACAAATGGAGCATCTTTTAAAAGAAGCTCCGTAAGGGGTTTGTCAATCTTAGAATAATCCTTAATAAAACGACGATAAAATCCCGCATGGCCTAAGAAACTTCTTACACTTTTGACATTAACTTGGACCTTAGCACGGTCCACTTCAATTCCTCTTTCGGAAATAATATGCCCAAGCACCACTCCTTCATTCACCATGAAGTGACACTTTTCCCAATTTAACACTATGTCAACCTCTTCAAAACACTTCAAAACTTTAGTCAAGTTAGCCAAGCATGAATCAAATGAAGAACTATGAACGCTAAAATCATACATAAACACCTCCATAATAGATTCAATGAAATCAGAAAAGATGCTTATCATGCAACGTTAGAAAGTAGCGGGGGCATTACAAAGTGTAGACACCTCGTTTCTGCACCTCCCGCAAACCACCCGGTGATGATTGGGCCGCATGTTTGGTACGCGGAACGATTTGTGACATTTCGTAAGATTATCGTCAAGTGATTGCTCAAACAGTAATGTCTACCTCATGGTTGTCATCTACGCGCCGATACGGTCGTTTTGACAGTAATTAGAGTACACTTGGAGTCCGGGTAAAAAACCGTCTTCATTTCCTGAAACCGTCAAATCCCGAGTCAAAGCAACGTGCTTGTCTACCTAAGGTTAGGATGTCATAAAATGTTGAGATTATATCTCATTTTGAGTCTCATGTCACTTCATTAGGCTAAACTTAAAGTTTACGCTACAAAATGTGCATTTCATTTAGTTAAAATGACAACCCGAGCTTTAGGCCCGTTTTACGTGGTCATAACGAGTTTTTTGGGTCAGGCCTATTTCACAGAAAGTTCTAGATCTTTCTTTTAGCTTTCCAACGCCACCGAAATCACCTAAATCCGAGTCTTGTAGAGAAAGTTATGCCTAAAATACGACAGGCTGTCAAACGCGTTTTCTACGCGCAGAGGAACCTACCCGGGAAAGGACGCAGCAAGTGCTGCGCCTCTTCCAAGGGACGCAGCTCTGCTGCGCCTTTTCCCAGGGTTTTCTTTTTGTCGAAGTTTCCGTGTTTTAACCTAAGTCGGTTGTTTCCGGATCTTGCCTTCCGTATCCTTGTCTTTCCATAATTCCTTCGCGTGATTAGTATAAATAGGAGCCTTCGTTCCTCATATTTCTCACGCGAGTGTCCGCCCTTCTCTTCTCCCTTTGCAATCTAGACTTCGTTCTTACTAATTGGCGCCTACGTGCTTGGACTTCCGACCACGTAAGCTCGGATCTTCCGGTACCGACCTCTCCGTTGCATGACCGACCAATTTGACCAACTACACTCAATCAACTTAATCAATCAATCGTTTTCCTCTTACGAGGGCACTTTCTTTGCATTCGCGTCGAGCATTCACTAATCGATATCTTAGTTCATCTCGTTTCGTCAACATGTAAGTCTGAGGGTGTATAATTCCTCTTTTATTTATTGTATTTTACTTTTCGTATCACCATTGTAAGATTTATGTCGAATACACCATTAAAACCGATTTCTAAAACCGTGCTTTAAAACTCTGTTTTGCGGATTTCCAGTAGACAGACGTCGAGAAAAGACGCAAGAATCGCTGCGCCTCTTCGAAGGAGAGCGCGATTCTGCTGCGCCTCTTCGTGAGGGCCGCGCAGATTCTCGCTTCTTTTCTTCTTCCTCGTCCTCTCGTAATTCGCTTTCTTTTTATTTGTTATTTGTTAAATGTTAACTCTTTGATATAATCGTCACTAATATTCACATGTATATTGTATCATATAATTCATCATTCATTAATATGTTCTAATTATCACAAATCCGACTTAAATCCCAAATAATCAATATTCGCGGGTTTTCGTCATTAAATTCAAACCCGGGTTTTAGAGATTCAATTTATTCATATTGAGTGTCTGGAATTCGTCATTGATATAGTTTTCATCTGTTTATTCACATGTTCATCGCATATTCGTCATTAATCATCATGTTTAATCTAATAATTTGTTTAGTTAGTTTGTTTAATTCACTAATTCATCATAATTTCATGTAATTAATTCATTTACATCCGTATCATTCATGTTTATCGCTTTTATGACCATCATTCGTATGTAATTAACCTGTTAATCACTTTCATCCGAGTACATAATTTAATCGATCCATAAAATTACCAATTAACATTAACGATTTGCGATTCGGCCACGGCCGAGAACTCACCCTGGAACAGAGCAACGCAGCAATCTGCTGCGCCTCTTCAGGGGCAGGGCGATCTCTCGCTACTGCTTTGTTCTAGGATGAGTTTTGTCCCTGAACTCCGTTTCTGCCTTGACCTAGTTTAATTAGTCCAAGTATTAACTAACTAATATCCGTAATATCGCTAATTCCTGTTCGTTAGTTCTTTATTTCATTCTTTTATTTCTTTTTCCCTAATTATCCGTTTTAAAGGTATTTTCGACATAAATCGCCTATTCCAATGTAATTAATGTAATTTTCGTTATTTTAATTTTCGATTATTGTATTTTGTATCATTTGTATGTTTTCAGATGTAATCTACATTAAAATCCTACTTCGACCTAATTGTTTGCTAAATTAATTGTTCAACCGACTTAGTTAATTCTCACATGCTAGGATTAATCAATGGATGTCGCATTGCATGCATATAGCCGACGATATATCAAGTATAGACAACTTTCCTAATCATTAGTAGAGGCCGCTATCGAGGCGGGCGGGATTAGGTTTTCGATCAAAAGAGCTTCCTAATACGTACCCTCACCCCTTACTCCAGATCTCCGTGAGCACCCGTGTTCATTGGCATCCACGAGAGTCATTCTAGACATAGAATGCTAAGGGTAACGATTGCTTAGTGTTCATGTCACTACTTTGTGTCTTGACATGACACGAGGTATTCGAACGGTTCCAATTTCCCATAAAAATTGGTGGCGACTCCATACAAAAAGCAAACGCTTGTTTTCCGACCTTCACCAAGCGCCCCGTGGGGCCCGCTGTCCCTTTGTTTGGCAACTCATTGGGATAATACACTTACGTGTAGCTAGGGTGAAACTCGAACAAGGTTAGGGAATAGTTTGTACAAGACAATTGTCGGTTTTCATAACTCGGTCTTCCTAGACCGTTTTATTCGGCCTTCCTAGGCCCAACCCAACCCATTCGACCAATCGTCCCGTCTAAACGGTCCTAATTCTTATTTGGGCCTAAGGATGGATAGCGATTGACGTCATCCATACCATGATGCTTACTCTTGTTTGTGTCAAGGGCCTTCACTACTTGAGGAAATGGACTAGGAATCGGCCTTACTCTTGTTTGGCACGAGCCTCTCCACAGACTTCGGGTTTGATGGTTCGGTATGGAAACCTACCCTTTAAACCAAAACCCTTCTAAATGCACTCAGCATCCCGTTATAATGCCTGTATATATGTAAACTCTACGTGATCACCATTTCTAAACAAACCATGACGAATTTTCAAAAAATCAAAATCCTTATTTTCAAACAAGAATTTCGAAATAGGGCCTTTAATTAGTGCAAAATCCGGTCAAGACTCCGTCCGTTTGTCGCGTCAAAATTCGGGCCACAAGCCCATTTCAAAACCTCACTTCGAGTCCACTCCTACAACTACACTACAGTTGACTAGGACACACATTTTCAAAGACCTTGTCTTTCTTCAAAACTCACTCAACACAAGTGGCACACACCCACTTCACGAGTCAAAACTTTTCTTCCTTTAGCAAGTGTGATAGAATGGTCGATTGTGTTTTGATTCGTCGCCGATCTCTTATCCAGTTTCCAAGATGCCCGGATCAAGTGATGAAACAAACCTCCAGCAAATTCAAGAGAGTAATGATCGAATCCTAGCCGCGCTAGCCCAAATGCAAATCACTCAAGAACAAACCTATGACCGCCTTGAACTTATCGAAGGCCGTATCTTTGATGTAGAGGGAAGGTTGCCTCCCCTTAAAGGTAAAATACTACGTTTTTCCGATGACGAGTCTAAAGATGAGAATCCTATCATAGGGACAACTGCAGCCGAGAAGAGACTCCAATACCTAGAGGAGCAATTGATGTACCTTAAGGGGGATGACATTTATAGGGAAAACAATCGCAAATATGAAGCCGTCAATTCCAAATTGCCAACTAACTTTAGCATGACGGATATCCCTAAGTTTAAAGGACATGAGAACCCTTTGAACCACATCCGTGCCTTCAAGGATTACATGTCTATCAAAGGCATCAAACCCGAGATGTTCTTAAGGATCTTTCCTTCATCTCTTGACACCATTCCGAAGCAATGGTTCTACACCTTAGGTCACAAAAAGGTCGCTACTTGGGAAGACGCCGCAATCGAGTTCTCGAAACAATACGCGGATAATGCCGAGATCCAAGTCAATATGCGTACTCTAGAGGTCCTTACCCAAAATGAGAAAGAAGGATTCACCGACTTCCTAAGTAGGTGGAGGAAGACTAGTACTCAACTAGTTGAACGCCCGGACGAGGCCACTCTTGTGGAAAAGTTCGTGGATAATCTCAAGCCCATATATGCCAACCATTTGAGATATCAAAACATCAAGACTTTCAAAGACTTAACTGTACTAGGGACATGAATTGAAGATGACATCCGCAAAGGACTCTTGTCCAAAACGGTAGGTCGAGGATATCAAGGGTCCACAAGTCGTTCATACGGCTCTACTAGCAAGACCGACGAAGTTAACCTTCTCGAGCCATCCAAGAAAACTACCCCACCAAGGAAGTTCACAAACATTGGGGATACGTACTCCAACGCTCTAAAAAGGCTAATGAAACAAGGTAAACTTCAACCCATTGGACCTACTCCCGAACCCGAAAGGAAGTCCAAGTTTTGGGATGAAAATTCGTACTGTGAATACCATAGGGGCAAAGGGCACGACACAGAAAAATGCTACAAGTTGAAACACGTGCTTCAAGACATGATCGAAGATGGTCGACTTCCAATTCCACCAGGAGGTAAGCCCAACAACACTCAGAATCCTCTTGGAGTTCTAGTGATTACAAGTGACGAATCTACCTTAGATTGCTCACACCTCAATTCTCCTACCGAAAATGAAATTCATGCAATTGAGAAAGAAAGGCTCTACTCGACTATCTCCCCTACCATTTCCGACTTCATCACATGGGCAAGGAGTGTAGATAGACAAGTATGGGAACTAGAAAACATGGTAACGACCTTGCGCAATCCCAACGCAATACCTAAAGAACGCGTACCATTGATCTTCTCTCAAAATGCCACTATGCAAGAAGTAGTCACCGTGGTTGATAAACTAGTCGATCAAATCATACGACTAGAAAGTGACATCATGAGAATGAAGGAACTAGTCGATCAATGGGGTTTGGGCCGATGATGATGAAGACGAATACCTCATTGAAAACTCCTTAGTCAAGGAAATAGTCCAAAATGGTGAAGACCAAGATGTGGATCACCTAACTCGTTCGGGTCGCCCATATCAAAGCACTACTCAAAACGGTCCAACCAACGTCATTACACCAAATGACAACGAAGATGACCCCACTGATCATTTGCTCAAGCAATTACGAAGACCAAGGTGATCTTTGGTCCGGCAACTAGTGGCAAGCTCATTTCCACATCGCCAAGCTCTACTGCAAGCTTTGGCCAAATTGAATTTAGCACATAACTCCACTCCTGAAGATGTAGTCAACTTGGTCTTCCAAGAATCACCGAGGCTAAGTAATCCTATTACTTTCTCAGATGAAGACTTGCCACCTTTTGGCGCTAGTCACAACCTTGCTCTATACATCACTGTCATTTGTCTAAAGAAGAATGTGCCAATGACTTTGGTAGATGATGGCTCTGCGGTCAACGTCATACCCCTCAAAACGGCGTACAAACTAGGCATGAAGGAGTCGGATTGGACTCCCACCAATCAAGGTGTACGTGCATATGACGGTACACGACGAAAAGTGGTTGGACTTGCTAGCCTAACCATAGCCACGAGACCAATCGAGCGAAAAGTTAACTTCCAAATAGTGGACATCGAAGCTTCATTCAACATACTTCTAGGAAGGCCTTGGATTCATGCTTCCAAAGCGGTAACATCCACCCTTCATCAAAAGATCAAGATTCCACTAAATGGCAAAGTTGTGACGATCACTTCGTCACCTATCAAGGCAATAATCGAGAAGCAATCAAACAATCAAGTCCTTGCGGATCCCATATATGAACTTGGGGGCTTCCAAAGTGTGAATGTCATAGAAAGTGAGTTGGCACCCTTATACTATAATCCCTACTCCAACTTGGTGGTCAACCACATACTCAAATCTCAGGGATACTTCCCTGGAATGCCTTTGAACCCAATTCGGAAGAACACCTTCGCACCGTACAAGGAAGGCAACTCGACAAGGATACCACTTGGACTAGGGTACAAACCCACAAAAGAAGAAGTCCTCGAAATGCTCGCTCAAGTCCAAAATCGCAAGCACGTGGGAGTCCAAATGAGACCATATCTCCCCACTCTAAATGGGTACTTCGTTCAAGAAGGAAGTTCAGAACTCTTCCACGGATTTCCCGAACCTTGGCATTATCTTGAGAGGAAGTTAGCCGGAATCGAGATCTTTCACGATTGCTACTTCATTCCTCCCGAAACGGTTCCTACCGTCAAAACCCGTCAAGCACCTTGCTTTGACGAACAAGCTGTTAGCCTATTGTTTGGAGAAGACCGATTCATTAGGGCCGCGCAGGATGAGATCATTACTATGATACTTCAGGACGATCGCTTCAACCCCACCGCGTTGATCACAGAAATCGACACAAAGCAGCAGAAAGGATGGAGAAAATCTATCAAATGGACCAACAACCAAGGAAGACTCTTCAAGCTCACTACTGGAGAAGGAGAGATGTTCAAAGGAGAACCAGAAGACGATGAGTTCGAATCGGAGTCAGAGTCGGAGTCTAGAGAAGTCATTAGAGAGTCTACTCCTGTTGTCATCCCCACTCCCTTCGTTTCTCCTAGCTTAGCCTCGAGTAGTCACGGTAGTTCGGGAAATGTCCCAACTACTGTTCCTTTGCCACCACTGACCATGGATCAGTTGGCTTCTTTGTTTCAACTTTACTCAAATCTTAATATGAATAAATCAGGTTCTGCTTACTCTCTGTGTTCTTTCGAGTGCAATTCTGTTTATGATGATACTGAGGATGACCAAGACCCAGACTTGACCGAAATACCTCCCTACGTAGCCAAAGAAATATTACAAGAAGGGGAAGGGGGACCAGTAATAGAAGATACCGAACCCATCAACGTAGGAACCGAACTAGAACCCAAAGAACTTAGGATAGGGACTACCTTGAGCTCTACCGAAAGGGCCGATTTCATAGACCTCCTAAATGAATTCAAAGACGTTTTCGCTTGGTCTTACAAGGACATGCCAGGGATCGACAGGGACATCGCCGAACATAGGATTCCGATTAAGCCAGGTTTCAAACCTGTGAAACAGAAGCTTCGACGAATGAGAACAGAATGGGCTCTAAAGATTAAGGAAGAAGTTGATAAACAATTCAAAGTCGGGTTCATCAAAGTTTCCGAGTATTCTGACTGGGTAGCTAACATAGTACCCGTACCCAAAAAGGATGGGAGAATCCGTGTTTGTGTTGACTTCAGGGACTTAAACAAAGCGAGTCCAAAAGATGACTTTCCTCTACCTCACATTGACATATTGGTAGACAACACTGCAGACCACGCATTACTATCCTTCATGGATGGATATGCGGGTTATAACCAAATCAAGATGGCCATGGAAGATATGCACAAGACCGCATTCGTCACCCAATGGGGAACATATTGCTATACAGTAATGCCATTCGGATTGATCAACGCCGGAGCTACATACCAACGCACCGCAACTACACTCCTACATGACATGATGCACAAAGAAGTTGAGGTATATGTAGATGACATGATCGTCAAGTCCAAGGAAAGAGAGGGACATATTGCGAACCTTCGCAAATTCTTCGCAAGGCTACGAAAGTACAACATGAGACTCAACCCCCAGAAATGCACATTTGGGGTAACATCTGGCAAACTCCTGGGATACGTCGTTAGTCAAAGAGGAATAGAAATAGATCCTTCTAAAATCAAAGCTCTGATCGAAATGCCACAACCTCAAACAGAAAAAGAAGTCAGAGGATTCCTGGGAAAGGTACAATATATAAGTCGATTCATATCGAAACTTACAATGATTTGTGAGCCTATCTTCAAGAAACTCAAGAAAACAGACCACACCATGTGGGATGATGATTGTCAAAAGGCGTTCGACCGAATCAAAGAGATATTGGCTAAACCACCAGTGCTCATGCCGCCACAACGAGATCAACCTCTTGGTTTATATCTCACAGTAACTGAAACCGCCATGGGTGCCATGTTGGCTCAAACTGTAGGAAGTGAAGAAAGAGCTATTTACTATCTTAGTAAGAAGTTCTTGGAATATGAGTGCAAATACTCACAACTCGAAAAGTTATGCCTCGCTCTTGTGTGGGCAACGAAGAAGCTACGTCACTACATGCTTAGCTACTCCGTCAAAATATATTCCAAAATGGATCTAGTCAAATACCTCTTCGAGAAACCCGTCCTCAAAGGACGTCTTGCAAGGTGGACTCTGATGCTCTCAGAATTCGACCTCAAATATGTGCCACTGAAAGTCATAAAAGGTCGCGCCGTCGCCGAATTCTTCGCAGAAAACCCTATCAACGACGCACAAACCATAGATACTTGGTCATTTCCCGACGAGGATATACTTCAAACAGATGTAGACTCCTGGGACCTATACTTTGACGGAGCATCCAACTTAAGAGGATTCGGAATAGGAGTGTTGCTCATTTCTCCTGAAGGTGAGCATACACCGATCGCTGTCAAACTCGACTTCGAGGTGACAAACAACGCTGCAGAATACGAAGCTTGTCTCATCGGACTACAAGCGGCAGTAAGCTTAGGCATCAAAAACCTCCGAGTATATGGGGACTCATCACTGATCATCAACCAAGTTACAGGATCTTGGAAAATCCGAAGTGAAAGCCTTGCACCTTATCAGGCTAGGATAGACCAAGTGGCTCAATTCTTTGATCACGTAACCTACTTACACCTACCTCGAGAGGAAAACTAATTTGCAGACGCTCTTGCGAAACTTGCATCTTTGATAAATATGCCAGACCACATGATGGACATGCCCTTGTGTATCGAACGACGGTCAGAACCGGCTTATGTCCACCAAATCACCGATGAAGAAGAAATCGCACAGGAACCCTGGTTCCAAGCAATCCTGAATTTCAAGCATAATGGTACCTATCCACCGGATATGGACAAAAGGGGACAACGTGCTATACGCCTATTAGCTTCCCAATACATCCTGATGCAAGTAGAGTTATACAAAAGAACACCTCTTGGTGTAGTCCTACGTTGCCTTGATCATTCACAGGCACGAAAGGTGATGGAAGAAGTCCACGACGGAGAATGCGGTCCCCACATGAGTGGGCCTATGATGGCAAAGAAAATCACACGTTTAGGGTATTATTGGACCACAATGGAATCCGATTGCATCAAATACGTGAGACATTGCCACAATTGCCAAATGTTCGGGAATGTACAACATGTTCCTCCTTCGTTGCTATACACGATGACATCTCCTTGGCCATTTTCCGCATGGGGAATTGACATAATCGGAAAGATAACCCCAGCCGGAACAGGAGGTCACTGTTTCATTCTAGTAGCAATTGACTACTTCACCAAATGGGTAGAAGCAGCTTCCTACACTGGTCTTACGGCTAAAAATGTGGCAAAATTCATACAAAACAACATCATCTGTCGATATGGTTGCCCACATGAGATCATTAGTGATAATGGGTCACACTTCCAAGCTGAAACCGAGCAATTGCTGGCCAAATATAAGATTAAGCATCACCACTCTTCGCCCTATAGACCACAGACTAACGGCGCGGTAGAGGCGGCAAACAAGAATGTTGTCACAATTCTCAAGAAAATGACTGACAACTACAGAGATTGGCCAAGCAAGATACCTTTTGCCCTATGGGGGTACCGTACATCAGTTAGGACGCCCACTGGGGCCACTCCTTTCTATTTGACCTACGGCATGGAGGCCGTACAACCAGTCGAACTAGAAATACCATCCTTGCGTATTCTACTCGAAAGCCAAATCCCTGAAGCCGATTGGAAGAGGGATAGATATGAAGAACTCATCCTCCTGGATGAACGTAGGCTACGCGCCTTACATAATGTCCAAACATATCAAGCACGTATCAAACGAGCTTTCAACAAAAGGGTTAGGCCAAGAAACATCAAAGAAGGAGACTTAGTACTCAAATCGGTTAGAGCTCTTTTACCTGTCGACCCAAGGGGAAAATTCAAACCTAATTGGGCCGGGCCATATCTAGTCAAATCCATACTCCCAGGGGGTGCGGTTAGAATCACAGACCTAGATGGGAATGAGTTTTCAAACCCCACAAACCTTGACCAACTGAAACGATACTATGCCTAGAATAGGACAAAAACGCGCCTCGCGTAAACCCATGTGTGGCTCTTGTGGCACTAAATACACGGCCCCTGGCCAAGCTGAAATACGCTAAGTGTCACTATGCTCTTGCATCTTGACAAATTTGTCATCCTCATATCATCAGATAAACTAAATTCGCACCTTGAGAACAAGCAAAAGCTCATGCTTATTTTCTACGTTCATTATAAGCTCTTGCTTCGAACAATTATTCTTTTACATTTACTCGAACTACGCGCAAGGGTTTGATTTCGCTTTTTTAAGTGAATACGTAGGCAATCCTTCACAGGATTCAACCCATTTTACCTAAAATGTAAATAAAAGGACATTTGCGTTGCATTTGAAATTCGACAAGGATGATAAAAGAAAATCACAGCGGTTTCATAACCATTCAACCTTTTTTTATTCCATTCGCTTTCTAATAATAATAGTACGTTACATAATAAAAATAGAATAGGCTAGGATTCTAAAAATCCCTTCTTTTTTATGACAACAATAATAATAATAATCAAATAATAAATAAAGACTCGGGCAATTCCTCCATCTTCCCCTTGCCCTTGTCACTCTTGTCATACTTCTTGTCACGACCTCGAGCCGGGCGCTCTTGCACCACTTCAGACCTAATCACCAACGGTCTTTCTCGAGGCTTGACTCTGCCATTCTTGCTAACCACCATTTCCGCAACAGGAGTAGTCTTTGATTTCTTTGAAGGGTGAATGACCTGAAAACCGGCTCTTCTTCTCCCTCTGTCAGATGCTTCTCCTTCTCTTTCTCTCCCTCGCGCACCTTGTAGTCAACAGGTTCGCGTTTCCTTAGTCTCTCGCGCTCTTCTGAAGTCGCAGCCTTTCTCCACCTCAGATAGGAATCCGACACCCACAAAGCATTGGCGGAGAAACTCAAGAACCACATGTTTCTTTGGGCCCATTTGATAGCCCACTCTCTTGACTCTCGTAGTAAGCGCCATAGCAGTCTGCGGGACGGTGTCAAGCCTCGGGATCGTCTGCTTCAGCCCAACTTGCCTCATCAATCTTTCCGGAAAGATGCATACCATGAACTCCAGTCCCAGAATGCGCACGGACCTAGTGGGATCCAAAGAAGACACTCCAGTGACGGACTTGAGGTGCCACCACGGTACAACCCACCTAATCAACGGGCCATCATCATTCTTGACTTATTCTTCCAATAGTCACGGACCGGGTGAAGTCCACCATGTATAACCGCGTCCTCATCGCAATCATACGGGAATGATAGGAAAGTGCATGAACTGGGGGCTCGAGCAGTCGGAGCCGTTCCATAAGCCAAACCTACCAAAAGCAGGTATTAGACACCAGAAAGAAAAAAAAAACAAAAAAAAAACAAAAAAAACGGAAAGAAAAAAAAAACAAAAACAAAAAAAAAAGAAAAAAAAAAAAGAAAAAAAAAAAGAAGAAAGGTGTCTTTTACCTGTAGGATGACGGGACTCCCCAAAAATGGCAGATCGCGGTTGGATTTCCTATTATCCAAACCCACGATGATCTCTCCTAAGCATAAGCAAGCTGGGCTCCTGCGCGGCTCCATTTGCTCGATAAGGCACAAAAGACGAGGATCACCTCTCAAGTCTTCATCAACATGCCCTTGGAAGACATACACATGCAACAAACAAAAGCCAAATGCTCTCCTCCTAGCAACATGAGAGACAGTAGGGTCAGCCCTGTTGATGAATCGATCAATAAAATCCAACATTCTCACGCCTTTCGGGGTAACTAGACGATCCACCTCAAGTCTGGTCAGTCCAAGCAAGTCTCTGAATTTGCTCTTATACCCTTGTGAAGTGGAAGGAATGGCAGGTAAATGTTCAGGATCCCATCCACCAATAGCAGCTATTTCTTCAGGAAATGGGCAAATGTCACCTCCCGGGAACGCGAAAACATGACAATTCGGGTCCCAATAGTCAAGGCAAGCATCCAAGAACGGCTTTACTACCTTAATGAGTTTCAAACTCAACAAAGACCCAAGGTTATAAGCACTCATGTCATGCTTCTCCATATTCGAGAACTCGTTGGTCCATT
The DNA here is from genome assembly GCF_048544455.1 of Silene latifolia. Lineage (NCBI taxonomy): Eukaryota > Viridiplantae > Streptophyta > Magnoliopsida > Caryophyllales > Caryophyllaceae > Silene > Silene latifolia. The sequence goes on along the minus strand of NC_133532.1, from coordinate 95,474,602 downwards.
CCTTCAAGCGGATCTCCAAAGTATTCATGATGACAATTTTCTCTTGAAGATTTATTTTGAGAATTTTATGTGAATAGACGAGGAAGAGACGGAAGAATTGTGTGAATTAACGCCCCGTCGACGCTTCTATTTATACTAATTGCTGTTTCCAAAAATCCGCCAGAACGGACAAGCTTGGGAACAGCGCAGACCCTCTTTGCGCCTCTTCAAAGGACGCGACTCATGCTGCGCCTCTTCCCCAGGCTCACTTTCTGTGATTTCCGCGTTTGGATCTTTCCTAATTCTATAACGAATAATTTCCTATTCCTACGGGATTTTATTTTGGTAAACACGAGCAGTTTACCATGTTTCAAGTTTCCTATTTTCGCGGGCACGCATTTCGAGATGACATCGACACCTTCCCCATTTCATGACACTCAAACTTTTTATTCTTAGGAAATAAATTTCATTTTTTTATTTAGGAAGTAAATTTCATTTTCTTCTTTGGGAAACAATTTCCTTTTGTTTTCATTTCAACATTTCATTTCTACACTTACAGATTTCTCTTTTTTTTTCTTTTTTAGGGGGTAACCCTCCCTACCGTCCGGTCATTTCCGACGAAATTTTTGCATTTTTGCATTTTTTCGTGCTCTTTCGAGTCTCATTTTGCGCTGGTCAAAGGCCATATGTATAAAATGTATGTTTTGCGTGATTTCTATGTAAATTTCGGCAGCATGACGGCGTAAACCGTTATCTACCAAACCTGTTCAAAAACTAACCTGCATGTACAAGCAACACAACCCAGCAACAAAGGCACTCAGGCCGGCGTATATACACCAAATGAAACAAATGTACAAGGAAACTGGGGGCTTGCGCCCCGAACAAAGTCCAAAGTCCAAGCAAACTGGGGGCTTGCGCCCCAAACAAAGTCCAAAAATGTTCAAAATCAGATGTCCAAATGTACAAAGCTACACAAAACTACTGCTGGGCACCCTCCAACTCAGCAACCCTCGCCGTAAGAGCACCAATCTCGGCGTCCCGAAACTCGAGCTCCCTCAACAAGCGAGCTGTCTCCTCCCGAGATCGGGTCAACTCTCGCTCGACTCACGACCGAGCCTATAAACGAAGTAAATTGGCTCATGTCAATCAATTCAAACAAAACTGAAAACCAAAAATCAAAAGAAATCAAATGAGGTTCATACCTGACGACCCCGACCACCGACGAGTGCCTCGATGGCAGTAGCTCGTAGCCGGTTGGCCACCCTCCATAGTGCCACGAACCGAGATGGCGCGACCTGCATTTCAAAAGAAATTCTCAGTAAAGTGAACAAGTTCAATCAAATGTGTTCTTACACGAAAGGTATATAAGCTGGAGGCTCACCCTCCGAATCAGATGCTGCCAGTCGTCTAGGCCAGCATCCGTCACAGCTACGTCAAAGTCACGCAACTCGGAGATCGTCGTCCTCCCAGTCGCGTCAGTGTACTCGAGGGTCTCGGGATACTCTGGGGGCTCGATGCCCGCCGCCTCGACCTCCTGCAAGGACAAACAGCTCTCGTTAATCGACGATCTTTCGTCGTAATTCTCAAAATCAAATCAAGAAAAAGTAAAAAGATACTCACCACTACCGGCCAGTACGCCAACCTCCCGTAAAGGAACGCCGAGTAGTCCTCGCCAGGCAGAAGAAGGTCGTCGCCACTGGCACCAGCCAAGTCCGCCTCCCTCTCAGCCTCAGAAGGCTCCCTAAACATCGTCCTGGGAGGATCGACGGGAACCGTCAACGCGTCCCGAGAGCACTGACGAGCCAACCGCTCGCCCAAGTACCACACAGGACCCATCGACGTCCACAGCAGCAGCCGACTCGAGCTCCTAGGTCGAAGGACCTCAGCGACAAAAGGAGGCGCTCCAGCGTACTCCGCCCAAGGTCTGGGCACCCACTACGATAAGATAAGGCAAAGATCATTCCTATGATCAAGTGAAAGCAAAGGATAAGAAATATAAATGAATACGAGTGAGATACTCACGCTGCTCAGCTGAAGGGCGTTCACGTCTCGCCGGTAGACGTTGTGAGAAGAGCGCTTGCTCTTCGTCCGGCACATCACCCAATCCCTCACCACGGGATAGGCCTTCTCCAACGGCTCCGTCCTCTTGGGCGCGAGACTCGGGAAGTAAGAGTACACCCATGCCTGTAAAACAGAGTAATCAATGACAATCTTTCGTGATTCGATAAAGAAAGGAATTTACTTTGGTCTAAAGGAAGGTTCATACCTCCAACATGAGTCCGGTCCGAGCGGCGCCGGGAGAAGTCCCCTTCTCCATCAACTCCGGACGAACCATGGCCCTCATGAAGCGGATGAGGACCGCAAAACCAGCAGTGACCCAGTCCCAGCGTCCTAGGGAACTCAGGTCAGAAAGAAAGGGAAGAAGCTTCGTCGATAGCCTCTCGCCCTTGTCTCCGAGGTAAATGGAAGACAGGAACCACCAAAGCCACGAGGCGAGCCCCCTCTGCTCACCGTTTGTACAAGGAGGAGGAGCGATCTCCCTCCCATCGATCGTCACGGCGCAGGGGTCTTCCCCCAAAGTAGTCTCGAACGTAGGTGCGGGTACTAAACCCCGGACGCTGCAAGCGACCTTCGGCGACAAGTTCCGGCCGATCAATCTCCTCGCCTCGGCCGAATCCGCCCTCATAGCGGTCTCCGGCCACACCATCTCCTCGGTCCCACACGGCGGACCGAAATCATCTTTGTAATCCTCCGAGTGACTCCCACCTCACCGAAAGGCGGTGAAACGTGGAAGTCGTATCCCGAATCGGTCCAAGAAAGCACGGACCAGGCTAAGGTTAGCCCGCAACTTCCTCTTCACGATATCCCTCCGGACCGAACCGGAGGACCAAACGCTCCACGCTCGATCATGGCCCTCTCCTCCGCTGACAGCCGCTCGTAGTGCTCCATCGCTGTCGTGTAACCCGAGAACGACCTAATGTTCCCGGCCTCCTATTATGATTTGAAACAAAGCTATCTTTAGTTTTGAATGAAATTTGCAAGAAGTTTGGACAAAAAGAATGAAAGAGAATAGGTAACGAGTAGTGAATTCTTATTTACCAAGTTCTTCACCGTCCTGTAGGACAGGTGACCCTCTGCAGCCCACACAAGGTGCCTACTCTCCCAAGTCTCAGCCCACGCAGGAGCTCCCCTCAGCTGACGACCTCCTCGCCCAACGTTGGCCCGTCTCGGGGCCTCCTCCTCCTCGACGGCCTCCTCCTCGTGAGCCTCGTCTCCAGTAGCCATCACCGCAGCGGTGAAGGCCTGCTCTAAAGCCTCCTCAACAGTACTGGCATCTATCTCCATGGGAGTCCTTCCGGAGGTAGAAGCCTCATCACCTGCACCATTAAAGTAAATTCAGGCCGCGTCACATGACGACAAGCCCTTGTTAAGGAGTATTCGAGCCTTCGGAGCCCTGAAAACCGCCCTTTCCATGCCATCTTTGGCCATATTCCCGCCAACCCAATCACTCATGTGATAAATTGGGTCAAGTCAAGTCCAAGTCAGAGCCTAGTTCCAGGTTCAAGTCGGAAATTCGGCAGCATTTCGCTATAACGGCGATTATGCCCTAGAAAGGTGTCCTGAAAAAGTTGTCACGAACCAAAATTCCGAGATGGTAGAAAGTTTACCCATCATCCAAGGATCCCAAATATCAAATTTCATCGCCAATGGGTAATCCTAAGGCTATTTTTGAAGCAATTTACGGTTCAGCTATAAAACCGTCTCAAAATTCGCTCAAGGGCTCAAAACTCGATGAAAATTCGAAGCAAATACATGGTTATGTTCCTAACATTGCCTACTATCCGTTTCTAACATCAATTTGGCATAGCAAATCCGTTTGGGGGAAAAGCCCCAAATTTTCGATCAAAAGGGTCGAAAACCCTAATTTTCGCGGCTCAAAATTCAACAAATGTAGAAGATTAATGCAAGATTAAGACACATACCTCGATTAGTCATGTTTAGTGCAAGCTTTTGGATCAAACCTCGACGGAAATGGTGAAGATTTGAGAGAGAAATTGCGAGAATTGTGTTTCGAAATAATGAAATACAATCCTTCTGAGTTCGCGTTTTTACGCGGAAATAGCCAAATTGGGGAAAAGACGCAGCAGGCGCTGCGCCTCTTCCAAGAGACGCAGCTCTTGCTGCGCCTCTTCCTTATGTTCCCTCCATACGGATTTTCAAAAATTCGTTATGAGTTCGTTATTTGTGGGCCCATCTTTGGTGCGCCTCTTCTTCAACGCTATCATATTCTTTTGGTCCGTTTCGATGATTTTCTTTCGTTCCGGCTCGCATTTTATCCAGCGCAGCCATATTTTGCAGTATTGCTCAAGGTCATTATATCCAGCGCAGTAGTATTTTACAGTACTGCTCACTCAAGATTTCTCCCACGACGATCAAGATGTTCCTAGTCGTCTGTCCCCAGCGCAGTAGTATTTTGGAGTACTGCTGATGTGAACATTATTTGCGCACATTTAGTCCCCTAATTGAGCCTATTTTGCATACTTTTATAACATTTCATGACCATTTTATCCGTCAAATCCTTCCTATTTGCTTTCCTAGTGCATTTTACATGTTTTATAGGAAATAAGATAATAAGGCGGAAATTCCCGTCTTTCGTGCATATTTGGAAGCTTATTGACGATATTTGATGGACTAAGTATGAAGAGGAAGCAAGAATGATGACCAAGGAAGAATAAATAAAGAGTATATGGAGAAATCTTAGGCTTAAAAGCAAAAAGAAAGGGAATAGCAGCTCAACATGCGGGTCAAGTCTATCTACGGAGCGGGATCGTGAACCCGCTCGGGTCGATTTCAACCCGCTCGGGTTGAAGCTCGAGACGCTCGGATTTCGCTCGGGACGGGCGTATTCCTGGACAGGGGGATTTTCCTTGCTACGTGAACTACAAATCAGCCCGTCTTCACCCTTGGGCCTTGATTTCTTCACATCACGAGATTTTCATCCTTCAAGCAACGATAAGAGAAGCCCTTCTCTCGGAGAATCCCGGAGTCTCCTTGCTCAACTTAAAAAGTGTAATTACTAGTTTAGCCCTTAGTTAACCGTAATGCATCCTCCCTAATTTCCACTATAAATACCCCATTTGTAATAATCAAACCATCAAGTTTTATTAGATTAGAATCAAGTTTTCATATTAGGAATCCTTCCTTAGATTAGATTAGTAGTAGTTTAGAATAGATTATCATTTAATCTTTCCACAAATTACACATTAATCTTTCCTTTAATCATTGTTCAAGTTTATTATTGAGGAATTCAAGTTTATTATTGGGTAATTAGAAGATTATTGGGTTTATTGGGAGATTGACAACCTTCCATCAATCATCAAGTTCTTCTATTATTCTTGCTTTGTTATTGGAATCATTAGTAGGTATAATCTCTTAATCTCTTTTTAATTATTGCTAATTACTTTTATTTGTTCATCATGTTTCACTTTGTTAGTATGATTGACAACCTTGCTAGCATGTTCAATATGATGATAAGTGAGTAGTCTCTTAGCTAGGGTTAATGGGTGATTAGGGGAAACCAACATGGGGAATGATTCATGCTTAAATTAATATGCTTTCATGTTTTATTTGCTTGCTTGTTTTGATCTCAACTCATGCACATGTTATGTTTGATGAAATGCTAAGCCTATGAATCCTTGCATTTACTATCATCTCCTATCTTTTCAATGAGACTTGTAAGACATAACCCAACTCGAGTCTTGTTAGACCATGCATGTGTTGAGTAGGAAAGATTAAGTCGACTTGTAGGTGTTGTACAATCTAATCGATTCGGCTCCGGGACCCAAACTTTCCTAGGATTGTAAGATATAACCCAACTCAATCCATCACAACAATAATTGCTTGCTTATAATTTGAGAACATGTTTGTATGATCATATCCCATGATTCCCCTATAATCCCATGACACCCTAGTGCTTTTTAATCAATTGTTTACATCTTTCCTTTTGTTGCTTGTTTATTGCCTTTATTAGCTTAGAATCATCAACCCATTATAATTGTGACAACCCCAAGCATAACCATAATTAGATTGAATAATTTGAGTAACCACCGTCCCATGGATCGACCTCGACTTACCACTAGCTAGTTGTATGTTGAGTTTTATAAATGTGTTTGATTGGATGAGCGACGACATCACCCCATCAAAATGGCGCCGTTGCCGGGGATGGTGTTGTTTATTTGAATTGTTCTTTTGTCTAGTTTTAGTTGTGCTTCTTCTTGAGGAATTTTGGTTCCTTGGGAATTTATTTCTTGTACTTGTTCTCTTTCACATGCTCAACATGTCTACATTCACTTTTTGGCAATATGAAAATGAATCATTTGATAAATATGTTGCAAGATTTGAAGATTATATGACTCATGCTTGGCATCATGGTTTTACTATTTCAAATTATGAAGCATGTTGTGTTATTTATAATGGCATGAACCTTGAAACCCGCAACTTGGCATTTCACTTGAGTGGTGGTAGGATATGTGAGATGAGTTGTGAGGAATTTTGGGAATTTGTTGAGTTCATGACCACCCATTGTCTTAAGCAAACTATACATGACATCTTTGAGAATGCCAAGGAAGGAATGGAAGTGATAAAAGCCACATTTCAAAAATTCATTGAGGAAAACTATGATAAAAATGAGATTTGTGAGGATGAGAAACCTTCCTATAACCTTGAGTCAACCCACTTTGTCCACAAAATTACCCCACCTTGGGAAGATGGAGTGCTAGATGAGGAGAGTGATGATGAGGAGGAGTACATTCTTGATTGTGAAACTAATGCTTGGATGCCGTCATCCTACTCTTCTTGTGTTTCAATGAAATCAATCTCCATGGAATTTGATGTTAATGGGCAAAGTGAGAATGATATGGATGTGAACTTGAGTGAAAACTCACCCTTTGAGGATGACATACTTGAGGGAGACAATTGTGTTGAGCTTGGTGAGCCTTGCTATGACAACCCCTTTGATAATGGACCTTGTTGGGATGAGGAATATGATGAGGACATTTGGGAACCTCAAATAGACACCCTTGAAATCACCTTAAATGATAATGAGAGTACTTGCATTGAATGTGGTGATTTTGACTATTTGGAGGAAGAGTTGAGTGAATTGCCAACCAACTACCCATTTCATGTTTCTTCCATCCATCATTTCTCTTATGATTTTTGTCATGATGCTCTTGATATGCTTGTTCGGTATTTTACTTGGGCATTATTTCATTGCATAATCTTGTGTTGCTATGCATGCCTATTCATGTCCCACTCCCAAGAATTTGACCGACTTCTACGTGCTTTGAGTGCTAGTGATGATTTTCCATGAAATTGTTTATTGATAATCTTTGGTTTGATAGAGTTCCTTAATAACCATTAATTTGTATATATGCATTTAGTATAGTTTTGCATTCATTTAATAAATTGCATGAGAGATGAAAGGGAGGGATCTCATATTTTAATTGAGCTTTTGAAGGAAATTAATGAAAATGAGAAGATGGAAAATGTAAAGAAATGAAGAAAATGGAAAATTTGGGCTTATGAGTAAGTGTGTTATCAAGGGAAAGGTGTTGGGCCAAAATCTTAAAAAAGACGCCCATCCCGAGATAAATCCGGGCGGGTTGAAGGCCAAGAAAATAAGAAAAGTTCCCTGCCCAAGAATCCGAGCGGATTTTAAGAAAAACGCCCGTCTTTGCTGTCAACCCGAGCGGGTTCATTTCATCTGGAGCGGGTTTACTGTCAACCCGAGCGGGTTGAGTTTATCTGGAGCGGGTTGACCCTGGAATTCCTCATTTTCTCTCATTTGGCTCGTGTTATGGCTAAATATGCTTCATATCTACCATCTTCATCTCCTAAAATGATTGTAAGAACCCTTTTCTTTCCCTATCTCTCATGTATAGTTGCATTTATGTATTTGCCTCATGATTAAACCCCTTTCTTCCTACATTAGAAATAGTGTTTAAAATCGGTTTGGGGAGGTTAAACCATGAAGCAACATACATATATCATATATTTTAGGCTTGCACTTATATTATATTTCATATTGCATTTACATTAGTTAGTTCATATAGTGTAGTTGCATTGTAATATATCTCACATGATTCATGTAGTTAGTTGCATATAGATTAGAATTCATGCATAGTCACTAATGACCAATCCTATTCTTTTCTACACTAGAAATAATGTTTAAATCGGTTTGGGGAGGTTTGATCATAGGTGACCATAGCTTAATAGAAATCATGCATCATTTAGTATAGTTTAGAGTGCATTGTTTTATATGCCATATAGAATTGCATTTAGTTAGAGCATGCATTCATTCATATCATATCATTGCATTTGTACTTCAATTTCCATAAAATCAAAAATCCAAAAACATGTTTTCCTTTTTATTCCTACTTCTACATGTACATTGAGGACAATGTCCAAAATAAAGTGGGGGATGAGAATTTATATTCCAAAAATGCATAAAAATTGAAAATTTTCGAAAAATCACAAAATTATGTCTTTTAATTTCATAAAACAAAAACCCATAAAAATTTGAAAATTTCGAAAACCAAAAACATGTTCTTTAATTTAGTAGTGTAGAATTGTATATACTTGTGCTTTTGTTCTCTTATCACATAGATACAACAATACATTTGAGGCATTAGCAAGGGAAAATGAAGACCGCTTGGTATGATCGTTCTAATCTTTATTTCCCTTCCGTTTCTTTTTCATTATTCATATGAGGAGGATGGGCTTACATGTCAAGGAGGATGTGGTGTATTTTGTTGTTGCGGTTTGTGTATCTATGTGTTGTTAGGAGTTGCATTTAGTTTATATGACATACTAGTTGGTAGAATCATATGCATTAGGATGTATATATGTTAGTTGCATCATGGCATGTAGTTTGCATGTTAGAAAATTTTGCGAAACCGTCTACTTGGGAAGCTTGACAAGTGTATATAGGCCCTAGTAGATGCTTTTTCTTCTTAAGACTTTGCTTGTTAGAATGCTTGTAAAACACCCTAGGATGTGTCATGCTAGTATCCTTTGACCCATGGATTAAGGCCTAGTCAAGAGTACCTTGTGGTGTGATAACTCCTTGGCTACCGTTTATTCCAAGGTGACCCTTGAAACCATGCATACATCCATCATCCATGTTCTACCACATTTTTGTCATCAAAGGGAATGGGCACAAAAAGAAATCAATTTGAGTTCAATGAAATGAAAAATGAAAGAAAGTTTGCAAAAATGCATCAAAAGAAAAGAGGAGCAAAAATAGACTCCTAAAGCTTCAAATACAAGGCACCCTCGTTACTAATTGGGGTGACTTTGAAAATGTTCAAAAAGAAATGCAAAAAAGTTGTCAAGTATTGAAAAGCCAAAAATCAAAAAGAAATGGCAAAGAAAGTGTTCTCAAATGTCAAAATGCCACAAGAAATTGGGGGGAAAACAAAAACAAAAGCAAACTCCCAAAAGTGATACTCAAATATCTATTGATCCCTTTATCCATCGTATCCATTTTGTGCATGGTAGAGAGGGGACGACCCTTCTTCTTGTCTAGGCAAGAGGGGGAATTCCGCGATCCTCCAGTGTTTCTAACACCATAGGGAGTCTACTCTTGACAAAAGCATTTAACGATTGAGGACAAAGGTACCCTAGCTTGACACATTTTGGAGGTGATTTATTGGTATCCTTCTAGGCTTGGTAGTTTGAACAAATTGCATCTATGAAGGATTGTGTACCCTTGAATTGCTTCCCTTGTAGATAATTTCCGCCACTTAGATGAGGAAAGTGGCTATTCTTTTGTAGATGCATCCATTACTTGATTTTGTGTGCTTTAATGATTGGATGTGTCGCCATTTTGGCAAGACCCACCTTGCCTTGCAAGAAGGCATCCTACCTCATGGTTGTCTTGTTGTGAGTTGAAGGGGCGGAGTGAGACCCGCTAATTGTCTCATATCGGCTATATTATTAGGTTAGTTTAAATAAAGGTCTAGTTTTTGTCACCTCTTTACTCGGGACGAGTAAAGTTTCGGTTTGGGGATATTTGATGTGAACATTATTTGCGCACATTTAGTCCCCTAATTGAGCCTATTTTGCATACTTTTATAACATTTCATGACCATTTTATCCGTCAAATCCTTCCTATTTGCTTTCCTAGTGCATTTTACATGTTTTATAGGAAAGAAGATAATAAGGCGGAAATTCCCGTCTTTCGTGCATATTTGGAAGCTTATTGACGATATTTGATGGACTAAGTATGAAGAGGAAGCAAGAATGATGACCAAGGAAGAATAAATAAAGAGTATATGGAGAAATCTTAGGCTTAAAAGCAAAAAGAAAGGGAATAGCAGCTCAACCCGCACGGGTCAAGTCTATCTGGAGCGGGATACTGTGAACCCGCTCGGGTCGATTTCAACCCGCTCGGGTTGAAGCTCAGGACGCTCGGATTTCGCTCGGGACGGGCGTATTCCTGGACAGGGGGATTTTCCTTGCTACGTGAACTACAAATCAGCCCGTCTTCACCCTTGGACGCCCAGATTTCTTCACATCACGAGATTTTCATCCTTCAAGCAACGATAAGAGAAGCCCTTCTCTCGGAGAATCCCGGAGTCTCCGTGCTCAACTTAAAAAGTGTAATTACTAGTTTAGCCCTTAGTTAACCCTAATGCATCCTCCCTAATTTCCACTATAAATACCCCATTTGTAATAATCAAACCATCAAGTTTTATTAGATTAGAATCAAGTTTTCATATTAGGAATCCTTCCTTAGATTAGATTAGTAGTAGTTTAGAATAGATTATCATTTAATCTTTCCAAAAATTACACATTAATCTTTCCTTTAATCATTGTTCAAGTTTATTATTGAGGAATTCAAGTTTATTATTGGGTAATTAGAAGATTATTGGGTTTATTGGGAGATTGACAACCTTCCATCAATCATCAAGTTCTTCTATTATTCTTGCTTTGTTATTGGAATCATTAGTAGGTATAATCTCTTAATCTCTTTTTAATTATTGCTAATTACTTTTATTTGTTCATCATGTTTCACTTTGTTAGTATGATTGACAACCTTGCTAGCATGTTCAATATGATGATAAGTGAGTAGTCTCTTAGCTAGGGTTAATGGGTGATTAGGGGAAACCAACATGGGGAATGATTCATGCTTAAATTAATATGCTTTCATGTTTTATTTGCTTGCTTGTTTTGATCTCAACTCATGCACATGTTATGTTTGATGAAATGCTAAGCCTATGAATCCTTGCATTTACTATCATCTCCTATCTTTTCAATGAGACTTGTAAGACATAACCCAACTCGAGTCTTGTTAGACCATGCATGTGTTGAGTAGGAAAGATTAAGTCGACTTGTAGGTGTTGTACAATCTAATCGATTCGGCTCCGGGACCCAAACTTTCCTAGGATTGTAAGATATAACCCAACTCAATCCATCACAACAATAATTGCTTGCTTATAATTTGAGAACATGTTTGTATGATCATATCCCATGATTCCCCTATAATCCCATGACACCCTAGTGCTTTTTAATCAATTGTTTACATCTTTCCTTTTGTTGCTTGTTTATTGCCTTTATTAGCTTAGAATCATCAACCCATTATAATTGTGACAACCCCAAGCATAACCATAATTAGATTGAATAATTTGAGTAACCACCGTCCCATGGATCGACCTCGACTTACCACTAGCTAGTTGTATGTTGAGTTTTATAAATGTGTTTGATTGGATGAGCGACGACATCACCCCATCAACTGCTCACTCAAGATTTCTCCCACGACGATCTAGATGTTCCTAGTCGTCAAAATATTCCCCCAGCAAGAGTTCGCTTGAGACCGACGCAAGCAGATTCAACCTCAAGTTTTTTCCAGAGTTCGCTTGAGACCGACGCAAGCAGATTCCCCAGCAGTTTCTACCGACGTCCTGCTATCCTCAATATTATTGTTTCCTCATAGAGTTCGACAAAGGTGTCGTTCTCCGAAAGTTCCCAAACCAAAGCCTCCTTCCTTAGGTTCGTAAACCCGAAGTTAGGATTCTTACCCCTAGATTCTTAGATCCCAAAATGGCTTCTTTTAGGTTCATAAACCTTTAAGCTCCCCCACGAACGTCCTTAGGTTCCTAAACCCATAAATCCTTTTGGAGTTCTCATACCTCAGGAAGCTTGAGCGCACGCGTTTAAAATAAGAATTAGTAACCCAGTAGTTCCTGAACTTAACCCTAGGATCCCAATTCCTTTAGGTTCACAAGCCTTTAAGTTCTCATACCAGCCGTCCTTTTAGGTTCATATACCCAGGTTCACACACCTAGCTTCTTTTAGGTTCCCAAACTCCCTAGAGTTCATACACTTTTCCCCTTAGGATCATATTCCTTTAGGATCACCTTTTCCTTTTAGGATCATATTCCTTTAGGATCACTTCCTTAGAGTTCCTACACCCAAACCTTGGTTACCCCTTAAGTTGAACTTATATTTGGCCTCCTTCCCGCCGATGCTTTCCTTTAGGGCCCCACACCCTAGCACAAATCCTTACATAACTTTTAGGTCTTAGCCTTAGCTCCTATGCACCTCCGGAAGCATCTCGAGAAAGAAGTCTCAGGTATGGTCTCTTCTTATGGCTGGCGAGCTTCCTTACGTAGTCTAATGGACTTTAAACGACCCTCCCCGGAAGTCGACAGACTCTAAAATGTTCCCGACGACAGGTCCTTGGTTCAGACCCCTTGAACCGCCTCGCGTCGCCATAGTCGTCGAGGTTGTAATCTTGATTGACTGATGGCTATACTTTGACTTTCGCCTTGTCCAAGCCTCAGTCAAAGTGGGGGCTCTGTAGACACCTCGTTTCTGCACCTCCTGCAAACCACCCGGTGATGATTGGGCCGCATGTTTGGTACGCGGAACGATTTGTGACATTTCGTAAGATTATCGTCAAGTGATTGCTCAAACAGTAATGTCTACCTCATGGTTGTCATCTACGCGCCGATGCGGTCGTTTTGACAGTAATTAGAGTACACTTGGAGTCCGGGTCAAAAACCGTCTTCATTTCCTGAAACCGTCAAATCCCAAGTCAAAGCAACGTGCTTGTCTACCTAAGGTTAGGATGTCAAAATGTTGAGATTATATCTCATTTTGAGTCCCATGTCACTTCATTAGGCTAAACTTAAAGTTTACGCTACAAAATGTGCATTTCATTTAGTTAAAATGACAACCCGATCTTTAGGCCCGTTTTACGTGGTCATAACGAGTTTTTTGGGTCAGGCCTATTTCACAGAAAGTTCTAGATCTTTCTTTTAGCTTTCCAACGCCACCGAAATCACCTAAATCCGAGTCTTGTAGAGAAAGTTATGCCTAAAATACGACAGGTTGTCAAACGCGTTTTCTACGCGCAGAGGAACCTACCCGGGAAAGGACGCAGCAAGTGCTGCGCCTCTTCCAAGGGACGCAGCTCTGCTGCGCCTTTTCCCAGGGTTTTCTTTTTGTCGAAGTTTCCGTGTTTTAACCTAAGTCGGTTGTTTCCGGATCTTTCCTTCCGTATCCTAGTCTTTCCATAATTCCTTCGCGTGATTAGTATAAATAGGAGGCTTCGTTCCTCATATTTCTCACGCGAGTGTCCGCCCTTCTCTTCTCCCTTTGCATTCTAGACTTCGTTCTTACTAATTGGCGCCTACGTGCTTGGACTTCCGACCACGTAAGCTCGGATCTTCCGGTACCACCTCTCCGTTGCATGACCGACCAATTTGACCAACTACACTCAATCAACTTAATCAATCAATCGTTTTCCTCTTACGAGGGCACTTTCTTTGCATTCGCGTCGAGCATTCACTAATCGATATCTTAGTTCATCTCGTTTCGTCAACATGTAAGTCTGAGGGTGTATAATTCCTCTTTTATTTATTGTATTTTACTTTTCGTATCACCATTGTAAGATTTATTTCGAATACACCATTAAAACCGATTTCTAAAACCGTGCTTTAAAACTCTGTTTTGCGGATTTCCAGTAGACAGACGTCGAGAAAAGACGCAGCAACTGCTGCGCCTCTTCGAAGGAGCGCAGTTCCTGCTGCGCCTCTTCGTGAGGCTGCCGCAGTTCCTGCTTCTTTTCTTCTTCCCCGTCCTCTGTAATTCGCTTTCTTTTTATTTGTTATTTGTTCGTCTGTTAACTCTTTGATATAATCGTCACTAATATTCACATGTATATTGTATCATATAATTCATCATTCATTAATATGTTCTAATTATCACAAATCCGACTTAAATCCCAAATAATCAATATTCGCGGGTTTTCGTCATTAAATTCAAACCCGGGTTTTAGAGATTCAATTTATTCATATTGAGTTTCTGGAATTCGTCATTGATATAGTTTTCATCTGTTTATTCACATGTTCATCGCATATTCGTCATTAATCATCATGTTTAATCTAATAATTTGTTTAGTTAGTTTGTTTAATTCACTAATTCATCATAATTTCATGTAATTAATTCATTTACATCCGTATCATTCATGTTTATCGCTTTTATGACCATCATTCGTATGTAATTAACCTGTTAATCACTTTCATCCGAGTACATAATTTAATCGATCCATAAAATTACCAATTAACATTAACGATTTGCGAGTTCGGCGCCACGGCCCGAGAACTCACCCTTGAAGAACGCAAAGAAGCTGCGCGCCTCTTCCAGAGGGCGCGATCTCTACTTGCTTTGTTCGAGATGAGTTTTGTCCCTGAACTCCGTTTCTGCCTTGACCTAGTTTAATTAGTCCATGTATTAACTAACTAATATCCGTAATATCGCTAATTCCTGTTCGTTAGTTCTTTATTTCATTCTTTTATTTCTTTTTCCCAAATTATCCGTTTTAAAGGTATTTTCGACATAAATCGCCTATTCCAATGTAATTAATGTAATTTTCGTTATTGTAATTTTCGATTATTGTATTTTGTATCATTTGTATGTTTTCAGATGTAATCTACATTAAAATCCTACTTCGACCTAATTGTTTGCTAAATTAATTGTTCAACCGACTTAGTTAATTCTCACATGCTAGGATTAATCAATGGATGTCGCATTACATGCATATAGCCGACGATATATCAAGTATAGACAACTTCCCTAATCATTAGTAGAGGCCCCTATCGAGGCGGGCGGGATTAGGTGTTCGATCAAAAGAGCTTCCTAATACGTACCCTCACCCCTTACTCCAGATCTCCGTGAGCACCCGTGTTCATTGGCATCCACGAGAGTCATTCTAGACATAGAATGCTAAGGGTAACGATTGCTTAGTGTTCATGTCACTACTTTGTGTCTTGACATGACACGAGGTATTCGAACGGTTCCAATTTCCCATAAAAATTGGTGGCGACTCCATACAAAATGCAAACGCTTGTTTTCCGACCTTCACCAAGCGCCCCCGTGGGCGGCCCGCTGTCCACACAAAGAACAAAAGGCATCCTACGATAGGCAAAGCTACCATAGGGACATCTAAATGTGGTCTTTTCTTGGTCATCCTGGTGAATGGGTATTTGAAAGAACCCGGAATGACCATCTAAGTAGCAAAAGTACTTATGACATGTCAAACTCTCCAACATTTGGTCAATAAAGGGTAATGGGTAATGGTCTTTCTTGGTGGCCAAATTTAACCTCCTATAGTCAATGCACATACGCCATCCCGTCACAATTCTAGTGGGAATGAGTTCATTTTTATCATTTTTGACTACGGTGGTTCCTCCTTTCTTAGGAACCACTTGGACCGGACTAACCCATTTCAGAATCGGAAATTGCATAAATAATTCCTGCTTACAACAATTTAATGACCTCATTTTTAACCACTTCTTGCATGTTCGGATTCAAGCGTCTTTGACCTTGGAAACATGGTTTATGATCTTCTTCAAGGTAAATTCTATGCATGCAAAAATCCGGACTTATGCCCTTCAAGTCATCAAGTTTATAACCAATGGCTTTCTTGTGAGTTCTTAAAACATTTAGCAGTGAAGATAGTTGACTCTCACTCAAATGAGCACTAACTATGACCGCATACATTTCCGACTCATCTAGAAAAGCATACTTCAAATTAGAGGGGAGGGGTTTAAGTTCAGATTTTTGTATCTCAAGGTCTTGAGGAGTAGAAACCAAACCTACAAATTGTGAGCTTTCCTCCAATGATACCTCTTCTCCATCTAATTCTACCTCCAAAGAATCTACTTCCTCACATCCAATCTCATCATCACCTGCAAATGATTCCAATAACAAGAGTGCCTCCAAGGGATCTTTAGTCAAAGATCAAGGTATAGAGTCTTCTATCACAACATCAACAATATCCAAAACGTCAAAAGAATAACAAGACTCTTCAAGCATTGGACTCTTCATGGCACTATTCAAGTTATATGCATGTGACCATATCGTCACTAACTTCCAAGGTTAACTTACCATTCTTGACATCAATTACCGCACCCGCGGTGTGGAAAAAGGGTCTACCTAAAATGATTGGGATTTGGGCATCTTCAGCCATGTCAAGAACAATAAAATCAACCGGAATGAAAAATTTACCAACTTTAACCGGAACATCCTCCAAAACTCCCAAAGGGCGTTTTATAGAACGATCCGCCATTTGCAATGTGACACTAGTACATTTCAAGCCTCCCATGTTTAGCTACCGGGATCTTTTAACTTAGGAGGGGACTTGTTTTGCAAAAGAGCACTACACTCGACGGTGAATGCTATAGTTTCAACATCATCAAAAGTCCACTTCTTAGTTAAAATGTCTTTCATGAACTTAGTGTATGATGGAATTTGAGTAGTTAATTCGGTAAAAGGAACGGTTACCTGTAAATTCTTCACCACTTCCATGAACTTACCGAATTGAGTCTTGTTTTGATATTTGGCCAATTGATGAGGGAAAGACACTTTGACTTTTTCCGGAGCTTTGACTTCAACATCTTTCTTTGGAGGAGCATCCTCCACATATTTAACTTCTTCAATAACAATAGGCTCAATAACCTTCTTTGGAATAGTATTAACTTTCTTTGAAATAGGAGAAACCTCCATTTTAACAAGTACCTTCTCATTTTCTTTAGGCATAGGGAGCTCATCATACTTGGTACCACTTCTCAAGGTGATAGCAATAACGGTATCATGTGGTGTCTCACCTTGGGGTGGTAGTTGACCCGTCTTTCTTTGAGAGCTAGAAGCGGCTAATTGAGCCATTTGATTCTCTAGCATTTTGATGGCGGTATTGTGAGCTTGATCACTCTTTTGAATTTGAGCTAAAAATTCGGATTGGGTCTTAGCCATTTGCATCACCAAAGCTTCAAGTTTGCTACCCCCCTTGGTCATTTTCTTGAGAATTTGAAGATTGGCCTTGGGTTGTTTGGAAGTTTTGTTGAAAGTTTTGTTGTGGTGGCCTCTGATTTTGGCTTTGGCCTTGGTTTTGATTTTGATAGCCCGGTGGATAACTGAACCTTTATTGTTATGGAATGGTATTTTGTTGTTGTTGTTGACGCACAAAATTGTTTTGTGGTAGTTGAGACACAAAAGTATTTTGGGGTGGAGGATTTAGCACATTAGCACTTTTGTAAGACAAATTCGGGTGGTACTTGGTATTGGGATTGTAAGTATTTGAAAAAATACCCGGTGGAAATGAACTTTGTCTAAAACTTTGAAAAGCATTTACCTCATCAATGGTGGCCCGACATAGAGCGGTGCAATGTCCCGCACCTCCGCAACCTTCACAAACAAGTATTTCTCCGGTAGTGGACATAACATTAACTTGTTGAAGAGATGAAGCCGCACTTTGAGCCTCCAATTTTTGTTGAAGCAAAGCGATTTGAGTCTTTAAGACAGATGTAACGGAAGATTCATCATTTGTTTTTACTAGCATACTCCGGGAATTGACATATTGCGAATCATGAATAGCCATGGATTCAATTGTGGCATGAGCAATATCGGTGTCAATTTGATCAAACCTTCCATTCTTGGCAAAATCGAGAACACGGCGAGACTCGGCGCAACATCCATTGTAGAATGAAATAGCGAGAAACCAAGGATCCAGCCCATGATGTGGGCATTTTATTTGCAATTCCTTGTACCTCATGTAATACTACGGTTTTCTATGTCTTTGAGCACTCTATCGAATGGGGCTTACTCTGTCGAGTAAGTATGTTTGGTTTACGAGACAATGTTCTGCTGATGGGTACTCGATCGAGTAAGTGGGTTACTCGATCGAGTAGGAGGCACTCGATCGAGTAAGTGGCTTACTCGATCGAGTAAGTGGCTTACTCAATCGAGTAAGTTGGTTTTACGGGTTGTTTTTGACGGGTTTTGATAGCAACATGAGAAAGATATATAAACTTAATCTGTCAGTTTCTTTTCATGTTTATACTTTTCTAAATTTCACAAAGATTAAACAAAGTTACGTTGCTTCTCTCTCTCTCATTGCTATCAAATCCTAAGGGCTAGAGTCGTCGGATCGTTGTGTTCTTTACGCTGTTGAGACCGTCGTATTGTGGGTAAGATCCTTGTATAGTTTTTATGTTGTTTCATTGATTTTAGTTGAAACCCTAATTGGGTAAATTGGGGGTTTTGGGAGTATTGTGTTTATCATATGGTGATTGTATGATTGTAAATTTGATAGAAGGTGATTTCGTAGTGGAACTTTGTTGATTCGCTATTGTGACGATCATAGTGATTGCTTTTCCAGGTAGGATTTCCCTACTCGGTTACTAATTACATAGTTTTTGTTGGTGGTTGTTTAATGTTGTTGATCTATATCGTATTGGAATTGGTAATTGGTGATTGTTGTTGTATAATGTGGTTGGTTGTGTAATTGTCTATGGTTCTCGAGGTGCGTCCTCGGCTGAGTGAAGTCACTTGCGGGAGTGGCTTCACGCCCTTGATTCGCCATCTGTGGAACCCAACACAGAAAAGGATGTGCACATTAATGAACATGGGTTATCGCTCGGATGAGATGAGCGGGGCTTAGGTGGGAACGGCTGCGGTCCCCCACTGGCGGCGAGGAATATCTGTTGTGATGGGTATTCTAGCAGGGCTACACACTTTAGCGTGTAATCAGGTGTGTGGAGTAGTAACAGAGTTTGGGTAATTTATGTGTTGTACCTTATATATTGTGTTTTGTGTAATCAGTAACTGACCTCGTTTAAATGTTTTGAAAACTGTGGTGATCCATTTGGGGATGGTGAGCAGTTATTAAGAATGTATGAGATGTCTTACGCGAGGGATAGCTGGGATGGAGCCATCACATGTCTTTAGAGTTTTCTGTTGTGTCATAAACCTTAGTTGGCTTTTCAGTTGTTTGGTTTTGGAACATTTGTATTTCCTTTTACAGTTGGGATTTTGGTATTGTAATCACTTAAACTATTTTACGTATTTAAGTATGTTTCTTTATGGTCTATTTGATATACATTGCCTCGGGTAACCGAGATGGTAGCATTCTCATGCGTTAGGTGGACCTGGTAAGGCACCTTGTGTATAAGGGTGTTACAAAGTGGTATCAGAGCGACGATTTTTGAACCTGTAACTAATGAACCTAATGAATCTAGGGAGTCAAATAAAATGAACCCGGTAGGAGTTGTTAGGAGCTAATGCAAAGACTTGGGAGACGTCCTAAAGTCGCGAACTCGCCCTAAAACTTTAAACCGGTCACTATGGGGTGTCATGGGATCACTATGTGCTTGTTAATGTCCTATTGCATACATATTAAATGATGTGTTGTATGAATATGTTGGATGGATGGGTGTTATGTGGTTGAATGAAGGTGTGGTAGAAAAGATGTAGGTAATTGTTTATGATAACATGAATTGTGGTTTGGATCGCTACTAGTTACTATTGTTTATATGCATATGATTGGATGAATAAATTGTATGAATACGTGTATGAATATGATCTATGAATTAGTTTGAAAAGATGAAGTAAGGAATTGCATTAGAATATGAAATTCATGTGGAGAACATGTTTATGTGATGGAAGTGGATTTTCTACTTTTTCTATGTTAGTAACACGTGAATAGGGGATTTTATGTCGTATATTATGCTATTGTTTTACGTAAAGGTATAGAATAAAAGCATGTGGGTAATACATGATTGACAAGTTAAATAACATATGTGCATGATGGATGTATTTGCTTGGATTTTGAAGATAGTAACATGTGATTAGGAATACTGGTTATATGAGTATTGAGTTGTTTTTGTCTACTTTGTTGTTGTTTAAGTTGTTTGGAAAAAAGAATCTAGTAGTCATGTTGTCCGATTATAGAGAGGTTGTCTTTAAAATATTATAACTTCAGATGTATATTTTTTTTATATGATTCCAATTGGAGGTGATAGTTTGTTCTTTTACGATTCTAACGATAGGTCACACGCCCAAAATGACCAAGAAACGAGTGAGATATGGCCATTTTACAAAAATTGGACAGTGCTGAGAACTGCGGAGGGTACTTGATCGAGTGCACCTCGGAGGGTACTCGATCGAGTACCCCTTACTTGATCGAGTAGCCCTGGTAATTTCTTATACGTGCTTCTGACCTTCACCTACTCGATCGAGTAGGCTGCACTCGATCTAGTAACCCCTGTTTTGGGTCATATGCTTATCTTTTGATTTCGTCGCATATTATGTTATTGTGTTTCTTTATGCATTGTTTTACATATGTGTTGGTCTTTATGCGTAAGTTACCCAATCTTATGATGTAAGAGTAGCACCTTATGATGGGTATGAGTTTGGTGGGGAGGACATGAGTTATATGTGGTTGTGAGGGATAGTGGTAAAGGAAAGGGAAGTTTGATGAGTTTATCGAGGCAAGGAAAATGTTTTGTGAGATGTGGTGGGTGATATAATCGCGAGTTTGAGTAATGTAAAGCTAAGTGAATATGGGCAAGGGATGATGTAAGTCTAAGGAACATGGGAATGAAAAGATGGAAAGGAAGGATGTGGATAGTAGCAACTTGAGATGTGTAAGGAATTATGGAGGGAGATGGTTAGGATTATGTTGGCTAAGCATATATGTAATAAAAGGTCATTGTAGAGGGATGGAGAAGAGTGGTATATAGTGAACTTAGATGGAGACATGTCACGACATGGATTTGTAGATAGTGAGCTTGAGGAATTTGGTTTATTAAGAGGTGAAACTAGTGTGTGTGATTTCCTTGAGCAGTTGACGGTATGAAATGAGTTTTGTTTCTAGAAAAAAAAAATGGAGAGTAAGCTTTGCTTGTGTGGACGGATTGGTGACAAGTGTGAGTGATAGCATGATGAGAGAAGATTCATGGCAAGAAAGGGTGAGATGGTACTGATATGAAATAATGGGATTTGAGTTTTGGAGCAATGAGAAAGTAACCGGAGCACTAAAGAGTTAGGTAGAAGAAATAAGAACTTGAATTGTTAATTGTTTTTATCGAGTGTAAAAGGAAAATAATGAGGGCAGTAAACTAAGAGAACGTTGACCGGAGTTAAGGAGCATGAAAGTAAGGGATCATGGAGATGTACGATAGCATCATGAGAGGGTGTGAGTTAATGGTTACATAGGTGTTTCGGGACAACATGTTAGCCATGAGTTTCGAGGAATTAAGAGGAGTAAAAGTTGGTAGAGTATTGACACGATATGATATTTTGGTGGGGAGTTAGGTGACGATACATTTACGGATAGAATTGGAATGAATGTTCAGGTGAATTTCGTTGATGGATTTGATGTTCGTTATTTGGGATGTTAACCGAAGATGGGAAAGAAACCGTGATATTTAGAGATGAGTGTAAGAGGTTTGATATACGAACAGTGGTAGTGTTGAGGTGTTGTCACTAGTGGTTAAGGGTGATGATAAATAGGAAAGATAGCCATTCTAAAGAGGTTGATTTTGTAGAGACCGGATTGATATGTATGGTTATGAGGGAGTATAAGATGTGGTTATAGGAGGCGGTTGCTAGTACTTGGGTATTAATGGTATGGTTACATTTGTCAGGAGGTGGTGGTTACGCGGATGGGAGTATGAGTTATGAAGGGCATGCCAGTTTAAGCTCGGGCGAGAGATAACCTTTATCAAGTTCTAACTTACGTGATCAGCATTGACTAGTTTGATGTGATTACGGGTCTATGATGTGTATAAATATTTGTGTGAGGTTCTAACCTCACGAGAAGTAGTATGGTGTGATAGTTATAAAGTTGTTATCTGAATGTTCTGTAATATATGTTGGGTACGGTAATCTAAAGGAATGATGTTCAAAAGTGATAGTTTGGGTGATCTGGGAGGGGGATGATATTCATGAGGTTCTTATCTGTTTATTCCATGTAATATGTTGCGTTGTGATCTAGTAAAGCGGTTTAGAGTAAGTTTTCTTGTTCGGGAAGTTATACTGAGTCAGTGTTTATGGTATTGTGTAAGTTGCGATGACTAATGATGTGGTTGTTGTGCCTCGGGTGGTGATCCGGGCACGGTATTTTCGCGCTGCGGTGCGGCTGTTGGTGGCGGTGTTGCGATGCCGTCATCGGTTGTGGTGAAGTAGGCGTGATGATTATGATACGGGTTTTCGAAAGTACATACCAGTTATACATAGATTGTTGTTTTGTTTACTGCTGTTTCCTGCAAGTTTCAGTTTGGACAGATAGACGGTTGTTTTGTTTATTGATGTTTTTTTACCAGTTTCACCTTGGGAATAAGGGTAGAGTATGATATGGAAGAGAGTTATGTATGTTTTTGGTATTGTCATGGTAGAGTGATATCATGTTGATGGGACACAATTGCGAGAGGTTGTTGAAGTACTTGTGATCTTCTTTTAGAGGAGGCATTGGTTGACAAAGTAATGGCAAGTCATTTGTGGAACATGTGTTGTACTGATCTGGAAGCTGCAGGTGGTTCATAATCTTTTATTGGGACAATGAGTATAAGGTGTTGGAAATTAGTATCATGTTAAGTTGTGGATGAGTTATGGTAATAAAAAGGAGAGCTTGAGGACCTAGTGAGAGTGTGTGTAATAATTGTGGATCGTGAATTATGATTATGGAGATAAGCGCATGTATAGAAGAGTATATCATTTTGCGGTAATGTTGAAGAGTTGGTGTGGTGATTTTGCTGAGAATTTTATGGTATAGATTAGATGGAGTGCAGAATGAATTGAGGAATGAGGAATGTTAGAGGAAGAGAGACATGGATATAGGAATGATTGTAGGTGTTGAGGTTATTGACGGTTATCGTTGACATGTGGTGGTGATGAGGATTTTGGAAAGTATAGCAAAGGATTTAGTATTAGTGGGTTACGAGGACGTAACACTTATCTTAAGAGGAGTAGGATGTGACAAACAGAGCTTGATGGTTGTACATGTTGCGGTATAATTGGAAGTTTGAGCCTGGGTGTAGAATAAAGGATGGATTTGTGTTGTGGTTGATATTATTAGGGTCATGGTCGTGCTTGTTGTAGTGCGATATTTAGGAATGGGGGAATACTTCGATAGTGTTGACAGTAGGGTGATGATGTTTATGAGTTCGATAGTGTTGACAGTTGGATAATTATGTTTATGAGTGTGAGTAAACTTCGAGGACGAAGTTCTTTTTAAGGGTGGTAGAATATAACATTCCGTTTGATGTTTATGAGTATCTTGATATTTAGGAATGGGGGAATACTTCGATAGTGTTGACAGTAGGGTGATGATGTTTATGAGTTCGATAGTGTTGACAGTTGGATAATTATGTTTATGAGTGTGAGTAAACTTCGAGGACGAAGTTCTTTTTAAGGGTGGTAGAATATAACATTCCGTTTGATGTTTATGAGTATCTTGATATTGGATTTTCTAGAGGATAATATGTTAGTGAGACGAAGCTGACGGCGTTTGTGGATGGTATTTGGAAGTGTATGGAGTTAGTGTCGAAAGACTATAAAACATGATAGGAGATGATGGCATAAGGTTTTGGTGTGGTTTTATGTTAGTCTTTGCACATTTAGTAGTCGTTTTGAGTCGGTTTGAGTTGTGATCGGAAGTTTTGTTTGAGTTTTAGTTGTGTTGTTGTGTCGTGTTTGAGTTAGTAGGTTTTGTTTTTGAGTACGGGTTGAACTTCGGGGACGAAGTTCTTTTTAATGAGGGAAGACTGTAATACTACGGTTTTCTATGTCTTTGAGTACTCTATCGAGTGGGGCTTACTCTGTCGAGTAAGTATGTTTGGTTTACGAGACAGTGTTCTGCTGATGGGTACTCGATCGAGTAAGTGGGTTACTCGATCGAGTAGGGGGCACTTGATCGAGTAAGTGGCTTACTCGATCGAGTAAGTTGGTTTTACGGGTTGTTTTTGACGGGTTTTGACAGCAACGTGAGAAAGATATATAAACTTAATCCGTCAGTTTCTTTTCATTTTTACACTTTTATAAACTTCACAAAGATTAAACAAAGTTACGTTACTTCTCTCTCTCTCTCTCTCTCTCTCTCTCTCTCTCTCTCTCTCTCTCTCTCTCTCTCTCTCTCTCTCTCTCTCATTGCTATCAAATCCTAAGAGCTAGAGTCGTCGAATCGTTGTGTTCTTTACGCCGTTGAGACCGTCGTATTGTGGGTAAGATCCTAGTATAGTTTTTATGTTGTTTCATTGATTTGGTTGAAACCCTAATTGGGTAAATTGGGGGTTTTGGGAGTATTGTGTTTACTAGATGGTGAGTGTATGATTGTATATTTGATAGAAGGTGATTTCTTAGAGGAACTTTGTTGATTCACTATTGTGACGATCTTGGTGATTGCTTTTCCAGGTAGCGTTTCCCTACTCGGTTATTGATTACATAGTTGTTGTTGGTGGTTCTTTAATGTTGTTGATCTATATCGTATTGGAATTGGTAATTGGTGATTGTTGTTGTATAATGTGGTTGGTTGTGTAATTGTCTATGGTTCTCGAGGTGCGTCCTCGGCTGAGTGGAGTCACTTGCGGGAGTGGCTTCACGCCCTTGATTCGCCTTCTGTGAAACCCGCCACGGAAGGGATGTGCACAATAATGAACATGGGTTATCGCTCGGATGAGATGGGCGGGGCTTAGGTGGGAATGGTTGCGGTCCCCCCACTGGCGGCAAGGAATATCTGTTGCGATGGGTATTCTGGCAGGGCTACACACTTTAGTGTGTAGTCAGGTGTATGGAGTTATGACGGAGTTTGGGTAATGTGTGTGTTGTACCTTATATATTGTGTTTTGTGTAATCAGTAACTGACCCCGTTTAAATGTTTTGAAAATTGTGGTGATCCATTCGGTGATGGTGACCAGTTATTGAGCAGGTATGAGATGTCTTGCGCGAGGGATAGCTGGGATGGACTCATCACATGTCTTTAGAGTCTTCCGCTGTGTCATAAACCTTAGTTGGATTTTCAGTTGTTTGGTTTTGGAACATTTGTATTTCCTTTTACAGTTGGGATTTTGGTATTGTAATCACTTAAACTATTTTACGTATTTAAGTATGTTTCTTTATGGTCTATTTGATATACATTGCCTCGGGTAACCGAGATGGTAGCATTCCCATACGTTAGGTGGTCCTGGTAAGGCACTTGGTGTATGAGGGTGTTACACCTAGAGTTGGCATAAAGGGCCGCGGGCCGGTGGGCGGCACGGTCAGGCACGGCCCAACGAGAAAATTGAGGAATCACGGGCACGGCACGACTGGGCTTGAGACGGGCTCCGGCGCGATTTTTTTTCAGAAATCTGTGCCTAGGCACGGTGGAGCCCGACACGCATCAGGCACGACGGGCTTGGCACGGCCCGGCACGAATAATGGCCCGTTGATTATTATTTATTAAACAAAAAGTACATTAATATTTAATAAAATATATATTTAAACCATTAATCATTATTTATTAAACAAAAAGTACATTAATATTTAATAAATTATATATTTAAACCATTAATCATCATATATTAAACAAAAAGTACTAAAACTATATCAATTATATAACGATTTTTTTTAAATAAAAAAATATCAAAGCACATGGGTCGGCCCACGGACAAGGCACGAAAAGCCCATGGGCCAGACACGGCCCGAGCACGAAAATGGTCGTGCCTTGAGCGGGTCGCGGCGTAGGTTGGGATCAGTGGGCCTGGCACGGCACGGCCCGAGGAGCCCAATATCCGTGCCTCGACCGGGCCAATTTTGGGAGAAGGCACGACGGGCGGGCACACGGGCCGGCCCAGCACGGCCCATTGCCTACTCTAGTTATACCTCAACCAAGCTTCATAAAGGATCTCTAGCCCTTGTTGACGAAACCCCGTGATTTGACTCCTCAAAATTTGTGTCTTTTCCGGTGGAAAATATTTTGATAAAAAGCAAGAGCCAAAGTATCCCAATTGGTGATCTCCATGGCGGTTCTATCAAGGCTATTGATCCATAGCTTAGCCTTGTCCTTCAATGAGAAAGGGAAAAGTATCTTCCTTATTTGAGATTGTGGGACTCCCGTTTATACTCACAAAAATCTTGCACATGCAAATTGGGATCCTGCAAAGGACTTCCCCTAAATTGCTTTCTCTCCACAAGGCTAAAAAAGCCAGGTTGATCTCAAAATCAGTGGCTCCAATTTGGGTAGTAGTGATACCCCTAGGAAGCATAGCCGCGGTGGGCTTGGAATGATCAGAAAGTTTCACCATCTTCTTGATTGGTGACGGTGGTGGTGGTGGAGATGATGAACTAGAACCTTCTTCTTCGTCACGGAGTGGGTAATTGGTACGAATGCGACCCAAACCACTGGGACTAGATGATTCGGCAAGCTCTTTTAAATAATTAAGTCGTCTCCAGAAGGTTCTCTCGGGCTCCGGATCAAAAGGATGCAATTCTCCGGTGCAAGAGGGCTTGGGCATAAGACAACAATCTTCAAGAAACATGTTAGTAACGGTCTCAAGGAACAAGTGTTCCTTAGACAAAAGAAACCAAGATAGAAATCAACAATTCAAAATGCAACAAAACCGTGCTCCTTGGCAACGGCGGCAAAATTTGATAGGCTATCGCACACCTAACAAAGATAACCTAGACTTGGCTAACAAATGAATGTAGTAAAGTAGGAGTTGAACACAAGGAGACGGAAATTGCATAGTGAATTGCTATGAGTAGAATTCTATCTCGATCGGTTACGATTGTTTGTTGGGTTTGGTTGGTAAAACTTGTAATAAAAATGATGTAAAATATATAAAGCTAAAAGAGTGTAGGGGAGTGGGGTCACACATGCAAATGCGTAAATGCTCATGATAAACTAGGAGTTGATAATAACATTAATCATTTAGGTCTAATGACAACCACCTCTCGGCCTTATTGTCAACCATAGAACGGGTTCTAGTGAGCTCTCGATATGACTAAATCGGTCTACTAAAACATGCTTAGTCTAATTCAATTTCGTGCCTCTTGACTTATAAAAGTGAATTAACAAATGTAATCAAAGATAGCGATCAATTACCAAAAATTAACAAACGACACAAGCATGTGATAGAAACGATTAAGCGATATCATAACATTCTAATTTAACAATTACAACTATTATTTATGCATGGCTTCCCTATTCCGTAGACAAAATGAACTACTCACTCATATTGAAAATTAAACTAATGACATATGAATTAATAAACATGATAATAATAGAAATATAACTAAATGAATAAAAGAGAATTAGAATTATGCCAAATAATAAAAACATAAATATTAAGAAATAATACTTTGTAAATAACTAAAGAATGATATAACATGTGATTAGTGAAATGACTAATGATGTAATATATGAAAATGCTAGAATAAACTATGATGATAATGTTTGAATAAGTGTCCTCCGACAATAATGCGATCACAACTGTTGATCATAATGATCACATGTTTAAATCTCATTTTAAGAATACATGTGGAAAGTAATATTTTACAGTCAACTGGTCCACACATATCGGTAATGATTGGCTGACTAGAGTTTGACATTACTGTCGTGCGACGGTGGTGATCAGTTGATCCCCTTAGGTCATACCTATAGGGAAATACTCTTAATTGATTATTTAATTAATCGTATCCGATCTGAGTTAATTAAATTGCTTAAAATTGACGGATGATTTTGTGAGTAAAGTTAACGTGTCTTATTGTAATTCGATTAAATTAGATACGGTCTAAGTAATCGAATTGTTTTATTACTTAGAATAAAATATTGTTTACGAAACAATTGAAACAGAATGAATAATTTATTATAAATACAAGTTGTTGTAATTTATAATTTGATAAACCATTTTGGTACAAGTAATCAAGAATTACTAGTTAATTTTGTATGTGACATATTTTATTAATATGTTGATTTTTAATATGTTAAAAATACATTGTATTGTTACATGTCCTGTAACATGTGACAAAATTGACAAATGACAAAATAAAATGGACTACCCATTTTATTTAAGTGTGCCGAAAATGGAGGGAGTATAAGGTTTATATTGTGTGTTTATTTTTAATTGGAAACATAATGATTAAAGCCTACTATCTAGCCTTGCATGTCTAGTCTCATCTTGAGAAGAACAAGACCATGCATTGACTCCCCAATATAGACCCCCCCCCACCGGTTTTCCATCATAGAAACAATATGGATTTCTCCATTATTCATTCACTACTTCATCATATTATTTTCTAGTGTAAGAAAATAATTTTACTCTCTACTTTTGTGAAAATTTTAGAGAACTAAATACCTCACAAAATTCTCCTCTCTTGGCCGAAATACAAGAGAACAAAATTAATATTTTTGTGTCTACATTTTAAGTAAGATTAGTATTATTACTAGCTCATAATAATATTAGTCATTAAGGGTGTTCCTTGGGTATAAACTTTTGGGAGAGATTCTAATTTGAATCTTAGTTCATCCATTGTTGGAAAGCTCAAGAACTAACAAGTAGGAGATCTTGTTGGTGCCCAAAAAATCCGAAACACCAATGTACGAAGTGACGATTTCTTCTCTACTTTGTTTTATGTTTGCATGCATAAGATCATGTATTTATTTTATGACCAAATAAATTAATTCATATATGAATATGTATACTAATGAGATTAATGAATCCTAACAAGTGGTATCAGAGCGCCTTAGGTTGTTTGCATGCAAATCGGTTTATTGTTTTTCCGAGTTAATCTTATTAACAAATAAAACTTGTAATTTTGTGTGTATTATGATATATCACGAAATCACTTTGCATGTTAAAGTTTCTGGTCCAAAAATTTATTTGGGATATTTTGGTTCATTTATGGATTTTATTGTTCATTTTATATATTATTGGCATTAAAATGTCATTTTTATGAGAAAAATGTCATTTTTGGACAAAAAATAGCTAAACTTCAAATTTTTTAGTGATTTTTGGATATGTTTTCACATATATTATCTACTGATGGCCTGTAAATTTTCATATTAAAATAAGTTGTTTTGCTCGAAATATGAATTTTATAAGTTAAAATCGTATTTAAATGGGTAAATAGGTTAATATGAGTTATATTTCGAATCTGGTCATGGAAATTTAGTATGTTATCACATGCAATTTTACAAGATGTGTGTAAAATATTTGGCTATAGTGAAGTCTTTTTGCATGATTTATGAATTTTTGATGAAAAATCACATAAATAGTGACTATAATTAGTTATAATGCTAAAACATACTTCATGACTAAAGGAAAAATGTCACATGTTGCATTTTATCATATTTTTCAGATCTAAAAGTGAAAAGTTGATGAAAATAAATTTTCTCTTATTTTAATGGTCATATTTGTTAAAACCGATAAACCCCAACATTGTTTTTGTCGATAAATTTTCGAAATTTTTAACCTAAGTTTTGAACATTATGAGTGTCATGGTATTTTTCCAGAATGTTCATGAGTTTAAATTTCAAATTTTGAAATTATTTGAAATTTTTATGATTTAATTTGAAGTTTATAGCATTTTTTTTATTTTTGGTCCATAATGAACAATATTAAGAAATCAAGTTGAATTATTGTCATAAGGTTAGTGAAGACTAAGTTTTGAGTCCTAAGATGGTTAGGGTAATTAACTTGTACTTCCTCCATTCAACTCCACTCTACCACTTTCTTTTTTCACGTTTGTCAACGCGTGTTTTACGCGCTACATATCGTTAGCTACGCATTTTCAAAAATTATAAAAGTTAGATATTTTTGATGTACTCGTAAAGACGAATCAAATA
The DNA here is from genome assembly GCF_048544455.1 of Silene latifolia. Lineage (NCBI taxonomy): Eukaryota > Viridiplantae > Streptophyta > Magnoliopsida > Caryophyllales > Caryophyllaceae > Silene > Silene latifolia. The sequence continues at coordinate 95,444,454 of NC_133532.1, read as the reverse complement.
AGATCCCACATGAATATATTTTCACTTACGTATCGAAAGAAAATTGGATTTGAATATAAACTTGTGAATAGTGTGTAAAAATAAAATTGGTAGAGTGGAGTTGAATGGAGGTAGTACATAAATATGAATTTATGTAATTATTGTGATTTTAATAAGTTAAATCATGCAAATCCATAAAAACCGATAAAATATACGATATTGGCTCTTAAAAGGCGATTTAGCATAAAATTAAGCATCATATTATAATGCTGCATTTTATTTATGATTGTCATATTTTTATTTTATATAATTTTTGAATTATGTAATTTTACTTAGTATGGCCTTAGTTTTAATTGGTATTACCCGAAATGTATGGGAATATCGATTCGGTTGTAATTATTGTGATCTCGTATCACCGTTTTATAATTTAATAGATTTATTTTTATTTTTATTACAAATGTATACTAGGAAATTATGTAATTTTTATTTATTATTTGTAATTTCCCGGAGTTTCCATGAAGACGGTGTTACCTCGAGATGCGTGCCAAGACCGAAGTTCAAGGGATCAAAGAAGTTGGTTTCCGAATTTGTAATAGTTTATTAGATTTACTATTTTAGGAAGGCCATACTAGGACTTTATTTTTATGCTTTGCATTTTATTTATATGTTGCATGCATACCTAAATCGCCATAACTAAACATGCATTTTTAATCGAGTTTATCGACCGTGTCAATTACAATTATCGTAGTTCACCTCTTTAGTTCACTTAAAACGTGATAGATAATAAATTGACATGATCTCTCGCTAAATAAACAATTGAGACTTAGCCTTACCAAAAATTAGAAACCATGAAAACCTATTTCGTGAGGGAGTGCGCTCGGCCAAACCGGGGTACAAACCTTGTTACGTAGGGGAAGTGGGTGATAAATGTCTATCCACCGAATTCATGTTGATGAGGGTTGTATCGCCAAAGCGTGCCCAAGTTAATGTGGATTTGGATCATGGACACATTTATTCGAAATTTGGGTTGAACTCAACAAAAGTATTCTCGACCATAGCCGGATGTGTTTTGGGCTAAAGATAAATATTAATGTAATTTTATCGACCAAGAGTTCTAAAAGTAGAATCGATTAAAGAGTTACTCCACCGAGTTATATTGATGAGGGTTGTATCGCCAAAGCGTTCCCAAGTTAATATGAATTTGGATCTTGGAATCATTTATCATAGTTGGGTAGAGGTCACTATGTAAATGTTTTACTTGTTTACAAGTATTATTATAACGATAAATGTTAGTTTTCATCATTCCGTTGTCGCATCGTTCTATTTTCTTTACCTCAAATTATATACGATATCATTTCGATTTTAATTCAAATCTCCATTAAAACATAGTAACTAAAGAAAAATATGAATTTTCCTCTAAAACCTCGTGTTATCCATTACAAGGATCTCTTGTGAAGAGTATAGATAAATTATTTTTCATGTGCTTAATCGAATTAAGTACTTTGAAACGTTAAATCATTTGGTAACTAGATTTGTTAGAAATCGTAATTGACCAAAATACCGCAACCACTTCAATGAAAGTTTTAAGACTAAACAAACGAATGAAAAGTAGTCTTCATGAATTTCAATTTTGCTTCTCTTAGCAAAGACTCATTGAAATGAGTGGGAGCATTCTCTTAAACCGTTAAGAAAAGGATGAGGTTTAAAGAAGTAAAATTAGAATGGAATTGATACAAGGTAATGTTAAAAGTAAAGTTATTGAGAATAACGATACTAAACCTATCAATCCCGACCGATAAAGTTTCCATTGTCTTAATTATTGGACGCTAGAAAGGAAACTACCCCAAATTATTGAAGAATCAACAAGTTATTTGTGGGACATCTAATGGCACTTTCTTCTATAAATGTTTATTTGATTGACATAAATTTTGCTAGTACTACTTAGTCAATATTAGAAACCGGTGGTGGTTTTCATCATTGTATTTGATACATAGGATGATTAGAATATATCGACTAGCAACAATGATGTTGAGAGATAGAGTCATTGTGTACTCAATCTAGTTTTTGGGTTTAAAGTTGTACTTAATTGTGACTATTAAGTGCATAAACTCTAAATAAGAATATAAACTTGTTAAGATAGAAAAGAAGTTTCACTTTTGTGACCCTATACACCATGATTTGATGTATGGCTAGCCCATTATCAAGGTGATTATATTCTAAACCAAACTAGAATGACATATCATGTAGATGATGCAAGACTCAAATTGGTAACCCAAGATTAAACCTTAAATTCTGGAATGATGAACGCAAAGAGTTATCGAGTACTCCTGGAACCATTAGATTGTTAATCTTATGTGAAGAGTCTATTGACCCAAAATACTCAAGAGGGGGGGGGGGGGGGTGAATTGAGGATTTAAAACTTTTTAAAGCTTTTTCGATTATGAGTAAGTAATTGATTATTTAAAGTTTATTGATTAAACTTTAACTAATCAACTAATGAATGTAAAATGAAACAAACGAAAGAACGAAAGAGAGGAGACACACGGTTTTTGAAGTGGTTCAGTTTCACAAGTCGAAACCTACGTCCACTATTCTCGATTAATAAATTTAGTACCTTTCTACGGATTACAAATTTACTAACCCAACTCATACAAGTAACTCTAGCTGTAACTCAATGAGTACCGTTAAATACTCGAGTGACTAACTTACGCTAATAAGAAAGCACTAATGATTCTTCTAATAGTTAACGTTAATGAACAAGTAAGAAATCAATTATAGCACTATTATCTTATAACGATAACAATAAGAACAAGTATGCGAGCTTTAAAATACACGACCTTTCAAAAATAACAAAACGGTTTTTCAACTTGAAAACACACGATTTTGCTTTGTGAAAATAAGAACAATTTTATGCTTAAGGTCTCTCTTTTTTATGTTGCAAAGAGAAAAGTATTTATAGGAAGGAAAGAGTAGGCAACACGGTTTTGCACAAACCCTAATAGCCGAAATAATAAGGTATGTAAACAAATCATATCTTCTATTATCTCTTTCCTAAAAGCCTTAAAAGATAATAAAGAATATTCCAAAAGATAGAATATAATTTATTCAATTATTATCTTTACTATAAATTCCAAGATATGATAAGATTTCCTAAAACAAGAATATCTTTTATCATAAGCAAATATGTTAGGTAAAGATATATAAGATATGTAAAGATATTATTATAGAATAAAATCTTTACCTAATATACCCTAGGTAACACGAGATGTCACGGCTCATATGCCTCGTGACTCGTGCAAACCCTAGCTCAACATATAAGTTAGAATTTAGGTTTTAAGAGAGATTAAGTTGAAACCCTAATTAGTAGCATGGTCCAACTCATAAGTTGGTCCAAAATAACTACTAGTCAACGTCTAACATAAAACCAAACTCCGCACTAAACTGGACTTTATTATATTAATACTTTTATCAAAACATTAAAAATAAACCTTAAACAATTTTCAAAACAATTTTTGAAACAATATAAGTCGTGTATAAAAACTCAGCATCTCAATGTTATAGTAGGAGAGCTATAACATTGAGCTCTTTTACTAGTAATGTTATAGCTGCAAAGCTATAACATTACCAATTCAAGAAACTCATTCTTGGTTATCATTACGAGATAATCACCTATACTATTCTAATCTTCAAGGAGATCTTCGAATATAGGCTACGTTATCATCCAAGCTTGATTAATCTTTAGACGGACTTCGTCTTCACATAAATCTTGAATGGATCTTCACATCATTTGATCTTGAATGGAGACTTGTATACTTTCGTCACAACTTCCTTTAATGCTTGTGTTAGATAAGCTGAATCTAAAATACTTAGACAAACGATCACGCGCAACAAGTATATAAAACATAAAACACCTTGACATCATCAAAACATAAACATATAAGCTATATGGTTCAACAAATTCCCCCTTTTTGATGATGGCAAGCCTCCTAATTTGTGACTAAGTAAAAAGTTTCTCCTTAATATAATACCGTCATCTTAATAATAAAGATCAACGCAAGATCAACACGATTTATCAAAAACCGAAACTTTGAGGACTTTTAGAGACAATTGGTCTTGACAAGGAGAAAGCTTAGGTAGATGCTTACTATAGACGTTCTTTCCCCCTCTTGACATCATCGAAAAGCTAAGAACAAATCAAAAATGATTAGAATAATATAAAACGAGACAAGAGATAAAACGTCATAGAAAGTAATATTATCATACATAACTAAAAGCATGGAGAATTTTAAGTATTAAACAAACTTAAGAAAACATGCATAAAGCCGATGGGCCAAATAGAATACATGTTTAAAGAAACACTTGGGCCATAATCCAGAAGTGCATTGCCAAAAAGGGCCGAATGATAAGTTTGAGCACACCAATAGGAAAATAAAAAGAAAGCTAAATAAGGTAAGGGCTAGATATGGTAAGGCGAGAGGAAATCAAATGTTGCGGGTCTTATACGGGTTCACGTAGTCGGGCCGAGTACGATGCTCTAAAGCATCAAGACGATCAAACGAGCTCCGTACAAGTTGGGCCATATTTTGAAGACTCCGTTCAAAATTGAGCACCTTCAAGGACACAGCTTTCGTGGCCTCCAATGTAAGCGATTGATCACTTGCCATAGCCTTTCCGTACTGACCAACGCTCCACCTTGACTCGTGAGAAATGTGAGACGGTCACCATGTGGGAACACTTCCCCACGGATTGCCTTCAATTCCCGTTCAAAACCCATTAACCTCTTATCCACCTCACTCATCCACGCATAAACCCGAGAGGCATCCAAACCCGGCTCCAAAGATTGTGACGGTCCAACTTGAGACAAGACCGTAGCCAAATTCGTTGAATGCTCCTCAAACTTCTCCATTAAATTTGTCATAAAACCCTCCAATTTTGTCTCCATAGCCCCTAAACCCGAATCACCCGGGCTTTTCTCAACATCCCTAGCAAGAACTAACTCGGGTCCATCAACAACAAGACCCATAAGCTTGATCAACCGATCACACATACAATCCCGTGCACTCACACCGTAACTATCTTGTCCCACCACTCGTTTTATTTCTAACAATCGAGACACCCACATCCCATATGGTAAGTCGATCGTTGTACTCAATTTTTCTTTGGTAACCGTGAGACTCGTTTGAATAATACGGTGCAACACAACACTTCCCAAATTCACCTTTTGTCCTTCCAACCAAGAATAAACCATTAAAGCTTCATAACTCGACACTTTGTCTCGACCTCCTCTCCTCGGCACAACCGTGTTCCACAAGAAGTTTAAGAGGAACTTAATTTTAGCCGAGAGAGGATAAACCACAATGTTACCTCCTTCCGTCATCTCCTCAAAATACCTTTTCACTAACAACTCCTTTTCACTCACCACATTAGACCATTCAAGACTCGGGTTAATTTCGATTCCGTCATCGGGAACCGAAAAAGTAGAGCAAAAGTCGGAAACAGAAACCGTCACATCCTTCCCATTAACCACCGCATGCAAGACTCCCTTCTTAACCGACACACTAGCAAAGAATTGAACAATTGTAACCGGATAGATAGGACCCGAAAACTGACTAATGTGACTCCACCCTTGAAAATCAAGAAAATTAACAAAGAATGCAAGAGCGGGAACATTAATCAACCAAGATTTCGGATAATACCTTCCTCCATGAATAGAATACCTCAAAACACGATTAACAAGGATGCTTTCGTCATGAGTGAGCCGAACACGATTTAACTCTTCTTTTGTTGCGGCTTTCGAAGCATCTCGGAGCAAGGTACGAGCAACACCATTCCGAACAATTACCTCGGGTTCCTCCACATCATCACTTTCATCAACAACTATCTTATTTTTGCCTTTAAAAAGGCGGCGCCTTTTACCTTCGGACATCGACTCGTCCCGACCACAAAACAAGGGCGTAGTTGGGTTTGGTTGAGGTGAAGGAACAGTGGTGTAATTAGGATCATGTGGTGGTAGTGGTGATGTTTGGGTATGAAAGTGGTGGTTTTGGTGGTGACGGGTTGATGATCGGGTGGTTTTTGCATGGGTTGGATGCATGTTGATGGTGAAAATTGAGTAAAGGAAGTGATGGTGATGGTTGTGTAAAGAAGGAGATTGTGATGATGTTAAATTTTTTGGAAAGATAAAAGTATGCAAGTGGGATGTGTTGGACGGGTTACACGCAAGGGAGGAGGTAGATATAGAAGTAGTCTAGGTCTAGGTCTAGCAAGTGGTAAGCAATTATGGTAAGTGTCAATTAGGAATAGGAGTTATGGTAGGTATAGAAAATTAAGTGATAGAATTAATAAGGCAAAAGATAAGAATTATTTGAATTGTATATGGAGTATATTGAGTCGTGTACTATGAAATTAGGAAAGATTTTTGTGAATTGGAAATATAAAAGATATGGTGTGTCATATTTATTTTATAAGGAATTAAGTTTGTATAAAAATAAAATTCTAAATTACAAATAGAAATTTATAACAAATATATATTCCTATAACAAAATTATACATGCAACGCAATATACGGACACAGTCATACAATCTTAACTTAACTAGTCAGTTATAAAAAAATTGAACGTGTATAGAAACTTAGGTACCACTGATTAAACCAATTTCCAACCGTAAAGTCTCAAATCGTTCTCTAGCTAACGATTTTGTCAAAATGTCTGCCCATTGTTTTTCAGTACTACAAAATTCAAGTTTTATATTTCCCTACTCAACATGGTCTCGAATAAAATGATGTCTTATTTCAATGTGTTTGGTACGTGAATGTTGTGCGGGATTTTTAGAAATGATAATCGCACTAGTATTATCACATAAAATAGGAATACATCCTACATCAGTACCATAATCACGTAATTGTTGCTTAAGCCATAAAAGTTGAGTACATACCAGACATGCAGCGATATATTCGGCTTCAGCAGTTGAGAGGGCACCGAATTTTGCTTCTTCGAACCCCACGTAATAATACACGGTCCGACAAAAGTGGCGACACCCGACGTACTTTTTCTGTGTAGAGAACATCCTGCGTAGTCGGCATCAAAATAACTGACTAGATCAAAATTACACTCCATTGGATACCACAAATATAAGTTGGCCGTTCCAATTAAGTATCGTAAAATTCATTTTACGGCCGTCATATGCGATTATTTGGGAGATGATTGATAACTCGCACAAACGCATACACTAAACATAATATAGGGTCTACTTGCGGTCAAATATAACAGTGACCTAATCATCCCACAGTAAGTAGTTTCATCAACTGATTTACCGTCTTCATCCAATGTCAATTTCTTGTTCTCGACCATTGAAGTAGGCATTGCATGAGAGTTTTCCATCCCGAATTTCCGAATTAATTCTTTAATATATTTCTGTTGATGGATTTTAATGCCTTCTTCAGTTTAATGTATTTGCAGACCTAAGAAGAATTTTAATTCTCCCATCATACTCATCTCGAACTCAGAAATCATCAACTCAGAAAAATATTTGCATAAGCTTCGGTTGGTCGATCCAAAGATAATGTCATCGACGTAAATTTGAACAACCAAAAGGTCAGAACCCTCAGTTTTTAGAAATAGGGTTTTGTCGACAAATCCTCTACTAAATCCACTGTCAAGTAGAAATTTAGATAATCTATCGTACCATGCCCTAGGTGCTTGCTTCAATCCGTATAGGGCTTTATCTAATTTGAAAACGTGATCCTCAAATTTGATATTCTTAAAACCGGGAGGTTGTTCAACGAAGACTTCTTCTTGTAAATATCCATTTAAGAATGCTGTCTTTACGTCCATCTGGAAGAGCTTCATCCCTTTGTGTGCAGCGAAGGCTATTAGAAGTCTAATAGCTTCAAGACGAGCGACAGGTGTGAAGGTCTCGTCATAATCTATTCCTTCTTGTTGATTATAACCCTGGACCACCAATCTTGCTTTGTTTCTGACAATGACTCCGGCATCATCTAGTTTGTTCCTAAAGACCCACCTTGTTCCAATGACTGAACGATCTTTTGGTCTAGGAACTAAATGCCAAACCTTGTTTCTTTCGAACTGTTGTAGCTCTTCTTGCATAGCTATAATCCAATCTGATTCAGCAAGAGCTTCATTGATATTTTTTGGTTCGATCATGGATGGAAAAGAGTAGAAAGAGCAGAAGTTATTCAAGGAACGTCTTGTTTGAACACCCTTCTTAATATTCCCAAGAATATTGTCCATGGGGTGTGAGCTCTTGTATTTCCACTTTGTTGAAGTGCTTGGTTCTTCATCGTTATTTGAGCTTGACCCAACTTCATTTGGCTCGGAATTAGAGGAAGTTCCCCCTGAATCCAATCCGGGTGTTGTATTAGAGCCGATTATAACCTCGGACTCTACACCTTGATTTTGATTCAATGTAATAGTAACATCATCTATAACATTGGTTTGGGAGTCCTTATTTTGAGTCAATGTTATAGTATCATCAACTATAACTTTGTTTTTTTCCTTTTAATCTTTTGAGGAACGATCAAGTTCATCATTCGTTCCCTCAATCTCATTATCCTCCAATTCTAGTTTCGGAGGATCGTCTCTTGAAAGACGGAAGTCGGGTTCATCCAAGTCTTCTTCCTCATCCTGTACAGGCTTATCAAACACGTTATCCTCATCAAAGATGACATAGACACTTTCTTCAATACAAAGAGTTCTTTTATTGAAGACTTTGTAAGACTTGCTATGATCTGAATATCCTATGAAAATCGCCTCATCACTCCTAGGGTCGAACTTACTTAACCGGTTTTTTCCGTTATTGTGAACAAAACATTTACTCCCAAAGCAACGAAGATGGGAGATATTAGGTTTTCGACCTCTAAGGAGTTCGTAGGGAGTTTTCTTAAGAATAGGTCGGTGATCGGTCCGTTTCGTGTTCACAATTAAAAAGATGTGGTCGTTGGGTCACGTCCGAATCAAAACACAATTTATAGCTTCACAAACAACTCTACAATTAGTAAAGAGGCAAGTAAAGGTCGGATCTCAAGGGACGGGAATTGAGATGAGATTTCTATTGAAACTAGTGGTGTCTTAGGGGTGTCACAATTTGGGTTGATGTAGAAGGTCACTAACTAAAATAGCAATGGAAATAAATAAGCAAGATGAATTAAAAGGGTTGTAAACAATTGATAAAAAGCACTAGCGTGTCATGGGGTCATAGGCGAATCATGGAAATTGATCATACAAACATGTTCTCAAATTATAAGCAAGCAATTATTGTTGTGATGGATTGAGTTGGGTTATATCTTACAATCCTAGGAAAGTTTGGGTCCCGGAGCCGAATCGATTAGATTGTACAACACCTACAAGTCGACTTAATCTTCCCTACTCAACAACATGCATGGTCTAATGAGACTCGAGTTGGTTTATGTCTTACAAGTCTCATTAAAAAGATAGGTGATGGGTAAAAAATGCAAGGATTCATAGGCTCACATTTCATCAAACATAACATGTGCATGAGTTGAGATCAAAACAAGCAAGCAAATAAACCATGAAAGCATATTAATTTAAGCATGAATCATTCCTCATGTTGGTTTCCCCTAATCACCCATTAACCCTAGCTAAGAGACTACTCACTCATTATCATGTTGATCATGCTAGCAAGGTTGTCAATCATACCAACAAAATGAAACATGATGAACAAATGAAAGTAATTAACAATAATTAAAGAGGGATTAAGAGAATTATACCTACTAATGATTCCAATAATAAAGCAAAGAATAAAAGAAGTACTTGATGCTTGATTGAGAGGTTGTCAATCTCCCAATAATAACCCAAATAATCTTCAATTACCCAAAATAAAGGATGAACAAAAGATAGATTAAGAAAATAAAACTTGTATTAGAACTTGATTAATTGTTGATTACAATACTAAAGAGAGATTTGATTGATATTAACTACTCTAATTATTGATAAGAAGAACATGCTCTTTTAATTAGACTAATGGGGTATTTATAGTGGAAATTAGGGGGATGCATTAGGGTTAACTAAGGGCTAAACTAGTAATTACACTTTTTAGATTAAGCAGGGAGGAGCCGGTATTTTTCGAAGGAAGGGCTTCTTTCTTTGTAGCTTGGAGAAGACGAAATTGCGCTGTACAGGAATCCGTGCGTTTTGGAGTCGGGACGGGCGGATTCTGGCGGTGGAACACGGGCGTCTTTGGAGGAATCCGGGCGGATTCTGGTGGCTGCTAACCCGAGCGTCTTAAGGAGAAAACGCACGGATTGTGCTGTGGAGGACGGGCGGATTGTGGAGAAACCGCACGGATTGTGCCTCAGCAACATTTCTTCTTTCTTTTCTATCCTTTTCTTCATAAAATCCTTGGGGATTTCCTTGGGGACTCAAGGATCCTTTCTCAACATTGCTCATCTACTATAATATGTACAAAGGCCTTCTAATCTTGTTTCTCCTTGATGCTTGGTCATTGGATTCGATCAATTTAGTCTCGTTTTGCCATGAAAATACAAGATTTGCACTCCTTTCCTACCAAGGGATCAAAATCTCAAAGAATATGCAAAACAAAGAACTAAAGATAATAAATGACCCAAATATGCACTAAAAAGCATGGGAACAAGGCTAATTCGGGGGCTAAATATGCGCTAATTATGGTCACATCAAATATCCCCAAACCGAACCTTTGCTCGTCCCGAGTAAAGTGGTGACAAAGACTAGGACCATTATTTAAACTAACCTAATAACATAGCCGATATGAGACAATTAGCGGGTCTCACTCCGCCCCTTCAACTCACAACAAGACAACCATGAGGTAGGATGCCTCCTTGCAAGGCAAGGTGGGTCTTGCCAAAATGGCGACACATCCAAACATTAAGCACACAAAATCAAATAATGGATGCATCTACAAAAGGAATAGCCACTTCCTCATCAAGTGGCGGAGGCAACTAAAAGTGAACAAATTTAAGAGCATGTAATCCTTCACAAATACTAGTTCAACAAATTACTAAGGCTAAGAGGATGGCACTAAATCACCTCCAAATGGTGTTAAACTAGACTACTTTCGTCCTCAATTTCCAAATGCTTTCGTCAAGAGCGATCGGATGGTGGTGGAATGATGATCCCTATGATGCTAGTAGCATATGACATGACAAGTCTCGAATTCTCTACAAAAGTAAAGGTCATGGATCGTCCCAAGCTCGACAAAGTGGCTTGACGAAAAGGCTTTTTGGGAATGAAATGCTCAAATCTTTATAAACAAAGGGTGGATATGACTAGTATTCAAAATTGTCCTCATTTCACTTTCACATTTCAAAAATTTAAGATGGGGTTTGTCCCTTCCGGGCTAGTGTCCTTTGCTTTCGCTAATCGCTTATTAGGCAATCGGTTAACCTCTAGACAATAGCTTTTCGGGGTGATAGTCACTCTGTCTCTGGGCGGCCGAATCCACAACCGTGTGGGGGCCCAATTCAATGGATCCCGCTCCAAAGCACATTGAAGTGGTACGCCTCCATCAAAACAATTAAATTTCTCAACATTCAACAATTCATAACATTTGACGTTTCCTTGGCATTAAATTACTTCCACATGACAAAATTCTTTGAAATGAGCACTTCAAACTTATTGATAGAAAGTATTTTTGGGTTGCCTTACCACAAGGTCAATCAAGGTCACCTAGACAAGTTAACCAAGTCCACATCGCATCACGGGATTGGATAGGTGACTCACATGCAAACCCTTGACTAGGCTTTGGGTCATGGGTCAAAAGACACTAGTATGACACTATCTAGGGTGTTTTACAATCATTCTAGTAGGCAAAGTCTTAAGTTGAAAAAGTATTTGTAATGGCTTAGTTGCTCTTGTCAAAGTTCTCAATTAGGCACTTTTCAAAATGTTTTATCTAAATGCAACTACATGCAATGATGCAACTAATATATTCATCCTAATGCAAGTGATTCTATCAACTAATATGACATATAAACTAAATCCAAGTCCTAAATTCACATTGTTTTTACCGCATCAATCAAAATAAAGCCACATAGTCATTAACATAAAGAGGAAAAAAGGAGATTGGAAAGATCATACCATGCGGTCTTCAATATCCTCATGTCTCGGATGTGGCGTAGTCGATCAATGTGAACAAGGATAGAACAAACACAATATATACAAAACAATATATACAAGACTACACTACAAAAGGAAATAAACATGTTTTTGGGTTTTCAATTTTTCAAATTTTTATGATTTTCGAAATTTTTCAATTTTTTTTTTGGATTTTTGAATAAGAGTTAAGTGTTAGAATTCCCCATCCCCACACTAATATGGGCATTGTCCTCAATGGCCAAAATGATGGGAAATTATGCAAAGATGATGCATGATTTCTACACTAAATGCAATCTACACTAGTCTACACTACATGATGCATGGTTTTTTTTTGTTTATGACGGAGAGGATAATTTAGATTACCCCCCGTTGTGTATGCATTAACTTCCCCAAACCGAGTTAGACACTATTGCTAATGTCCTAAGGATGGGTGTAGTTCATGCACACACTATGCAGTGCATGAAACGAATTTGTCATTTTGGATTTTGAAAGTGGGAACAATAAAATGAGAACACCTCAATGGTACCGAGGTGTGAGTCGTCTATGGTGCTAGGACTACTCCAACAATGATCAAGAAAAATAAATAAATAGAACAAAGAGAGAAATAGACAAACCTTGAGAGGGTAGGAGCCTCCAAAGCTTGCTAATCTTCCATCATATCATCACTATCATCATCTTCCTCATTAGAAGTGGTCTCATTGCCACTTCCCTCTTCACTTGCTTCTTCACTTTCTTCTTCACCTTGCTCATCATCCTCTTCTCCTTCTTTACTTGCTTCCTCACCAATGTTATCATCAACTTCTTCATTACCAACAACCTCATTGTCACCCGGAACAACCCTAGATGCACTCGGAAATAGGACTTCCTTATCCGCCCAACTAGGCAAAGGACATGATGGGTCAAGTAGTCCTTGCCTAGCTAAGTGTAAGAGGGGTGGATATTGAGCTAAGTAAGCATTTTTCCGATCCTCAAAGGCTTGCTTGTGCATTGCTTGCATGAGAAGAGTCAAATAATCATTTCTTGCTTCAACACCCTCCGGCTTGAACTCTTGGTACTCAAAAGGGTAAGGTGGTGTGACAATGGAAAAGGAGGGTATTTCAAGTTCACCCTTTTGTTGTTGGATAATATACTCGGCCTCTTTTGAATGGGGAAGTAGATAATTGGTCCGGTGGACACTCAATCGACAAATCTTTGAAGGCAAAGTGAAAGAACTAGCCTCACTAGTGAGCCATCCATACTTGGTGTCAAGAGGGTTATGGGCAACCCACTTGTACTTGTGTATCATAGTATGCAAATCAACGAGATGACCACCTTCTTTCGCCTCATACTTGTTATCTTTGTTGAAGTTAGGATCAAAGTATTTAGCTAGGATAGTGACTAGGCCTCCATTCACAATAACGGTAGTGCCTTTCTTCCCACAATCAATGTTGAGCCATCTATCCACCAATAGCCTTAGAAAGTTGAAAGGCTTGGTGTGTACTCTTCCAATGTTCAAAGCCGACTCAAGAAGAACAAAATCGAGTTTGGTGAAATGGTTGCTGTCTTTTCTTGCATTGATGGTGCTCCCTACGACCTTGTGCCATACTCTTATGCCCGGATGGTGGACTAAAAGAGCACGACTCGCATGAAAGTCTTCAAATTTCCTTCCGGAAATTGCCTCCCAAAGAGGGTCGGGGTCATACTTTCCAACATTCTTAAAATAACTCGGTTCATCACTAAGACCCAAAGCTTCACCCAATTCCTTAAAGGAGATGCGCCTACTAACATTAGCTAGACGAAACTTGAGGTTCTCCATAGTCTCAACCTTGTTAACTTTCAAAGAACTCAAAATTCTAAGGTAGGGGAGGGGTATGTCAATTCTTTTGATTCAAACAATTTCTCCAACCCCATGGCTTTGAAAAAGGCTCTAGTTTGCTCAAGGACACCCAATTTTTCTAAGGTATCTTCACATATAAACTTGGTGGATTGAAATGATTTTCTAGCAAACTTAGCAAAAGTGTCCCTATGGGTTTTGGAAATGAAAAATACCTCCGGATAGTTTGCAAGTTGATCAATTTCCGGAGTAGTAGATGTTGTTGCACCCATGGGAGGTTGTTGTTGTTGTTGCACTTCCAAGTTTGGGTTTGCTACCACCATAGCCAATGCTTTCTTTGCTTGAAGAGTCTTTTGCCTTAATGAAAGTGTCTTTGCCTTTGGTGCCTTTGCCTTTGTTGCTCCCTTAGTCCTTGCCATTGATGAATTAACCAAGAAAGAGTGAAAAATCTTCAATTTCTAGTGCACCCAAATCGATTTAAAGATGAAAGGCTTTGCCTTTATGAATTCAAAAATCGACTCAAAGGTTGAAGATTTGGTGCTTGGTTTTGATTTTTATTGAAAAAGGAGTGATTGATTTGTTATTAAAAGGATGTTTTGATTTGATTTTGGTGAATGTAGTTGAGGAATTTTGTTTTTGTGATGGAGAGGATGAGGGTTTTGAGGGTTTTGAGTAGTGTTATGAATGAAGGAATGAAGAAATGAAGGTGGGAGGGGTTTTATAAAGCCCGAAAAAATTTGAACTGCAGGGGCAATCTGTGCGGTTTCTGCTCAAGACGGGCGGATTCTGCCTTTTCTGGGTTGGGAAAAACTCGCCTAAAGACGGGCGTCTTTAAGGGAAGACGCTCGAATTCGAAGACACGGGATGGGCGTCTTCTGTAGAAGACGGGCGGATTTCAGTCCAGGAATTTTTCTTGTTTTCCTCAGCCAAGAAGACGGGCGTCTTCCTTTCAGGACGGGCGGCTTTTTGAAGACGGGCGGATTAGGATGTAGGACGCCCGGATTCGCAGACAGTCAAAAATTTCAAAACTTCAGCTCATTTCAGGACGTGCGACTTCTATCCTACACGCCCGGATTGCTTGAAAACGGGCGGATTCTCCTGAATCCGCTCGGATTCGACCCCTTTGTACCCGGATTCAGTTCCATCCGTGTACAACGCATATCCCTTGTCATTCTTCTATTCTTCTTCATATCTTGTGTTCTTCATTGTGGGGGCACCACTAAGGCATGGATAGCCTAGGCAATTGTCATCCCCACACTAAACTAAAGCACTACACATAAATTGAAATTATTAGTCCCTCCCTCACTTCTCTCAAACATGACAATTATCTTGATCAAAGTATAAAAATCCAAAAATAACAAAAATGCAATACAAGAATTGAAATGCAAGTTAGGGAGTTAGAAATATTTACAAATGGTGGTTTAGGGAGGACTCCACCAAACTCTCATTCTTAATGAGATGTCAAGGGGGCATGTCCAAGGTGTTGTTAATGTTGCTCAAGACCTTGAAGAAATAATCAAAAGCTTGTTCATTGTCATGGTAGAGGTCTTCAATAGACCTTGGCCCTTGTTGTCGGTCTTGATCGATGACATTACCAATGTAGGGATTAAAAATCCCTTCGAATTCGTCGTCCCAAAGACCACAAACTTCATTAAGTTGATCATTGAAAATCTCTTGATTTGATTGAGACAACTTTCCCATTTTCTTGTCTTGGCCAATGGGGCCATCTTCTTCATTGCTTGTCTTTGATGAGCTTTGCAAGCTCTCTTTGTCACAATTCACTTGCTCTTTGAATGGAGCATCTTCAATTTTCTTCTTCCATTGGAGTTCCGACTTCTTCCTTTCATCCTTCCGACTATAATGATCGATCATAAAACACGGTTCATGTAAACGGGGAGCTCTCATAGTCTTGTCAAGATTAAAAGTTATACTCTCATCTCCCACTTCTAGAGTGAGCTCACCATGTTTTTCATCAATCACCGCACCCGCGGTGTGTAAGAAGGGTCTTCCTAGAATGATTGGAATGTTGGAATCTTCCTCCATATCAACAATGACAAAGTCCACCGGGATGAAAAACTTCCCAATTCGTACGGGAACATCTTCCCATATCCCTAATGGTGTCTTCGTCGATCTATCGGCCATTTGGAGTGTGATATTGGTGCATTTAAGCTCTCTCATCCCCAACCTTTTACTCACCGAGTACGGCATAACACTCACACTAGCCTCCAGATCACATAAGGCTTTGTTGATCGTGGTGTCGCCAATGGTACACGGTATTGAGAAGCTTCCCGGATCCTTTAGTTTTGGAGGTGAACTCCCTTGAAGTATTGCACTACTCACCTTAGTGAAGGCGATAGTCTCAAGTTTCCGGATCGACTTCTTCTTTGTGAGGATGTCTTTCATGTATTTCGCATAGGCCGGCACGTGATTGATTAATTCCGTGAAAGGAATTGAGACTTCCAAATTCTTCACAATTTCCATAAACTTTCCAAGTTGGTCATCAAATTTGGGCTTGGCTTGACGACTTGGAAAAGGAAGTCTAATCACAATGGGCTCCTTCTCCTTGACCTTGTCTTCATTTTTCATTGAAATTTCTTCTTTTGATGATTCTCCATCTTTGGAGTTTTGCACAATTTCTTCCTTATCACTATCTTCCACAACTTCATCCTCAACTTGCTTCTTTGGTGCTTCATACCTTGTACCACTTCTCAAGTGAATGACACTAACCGTTTCATGTCTTGGTGGATTACTTTGAGGTGGTAATTGCCCCTTTTGTCTTTGTGAGCTTGAAGATGCTAGTTGAGTCAATTGTATTTCCAACATCTTGGTGTGAGCTAGAATGTTGTTGATGGTGGTTTCCTTTGCTTGACTATCTTTTTGCATTTGAGTGAAAAATTCTTGTTGATTCTTTTGCATTTGGAGGACCGCTTTTTGAACATCAAAACCTTGGTCATTTTGGTGATTGTATGGATTTTGATTTTGGTAACCTTGGTTTTGGTTGTAAAAGGGTCTTTGATTTTGGTTTCTCATGGGAGGTGGGGTGTAAGTTGTTTGAGGATTTTGAACATTTTGGCTTTTGTATGAGAGATTTTGGTGAAACTTGGTGTTTTCATTGTAATAATTGGAATAAGGGGTACCACTCTTGTATGCTTGGAAAGCATTCACTTGTTCATTTGTTCCCCTACATTCACTTTGGTCATGTCCCAAAGTTCCACAATTCTCACATATCCCACTTGGGATTGATGAGGAGGCCGTCATGGCATTAACATGATGCTTTGGTGATTTTGAGGCTTCTTCAAGTCTAGCCATAGCTTTTTCAAACTTCAAATTGATTGTGTCAATGTGAGCACTAAGTTGAGCACCCAATTGAGTAACGGAGTCCACTTCATGCTTTCCTCCTCTAGTAGCCTTGCGAGGTCTACTATATTGTGAGTTATGGACCGCCATTTCCTCAATCTTGTTCCATGTTTGATTGTCATCAACTTCGGTGAACATTCCATTTGATTTCATGTTGAGAATGTTCCTTGAATCTTCATATAAACCGTTCCAAAATTGTTGTACCAAGAACCATTCGCTAAGTCCATGGTGAGGACATGAGCGACAAATTCCCTTAAACCGCTCCCAAGCTTCATACAAAGATTCTTCATCCCTTTGCTTAAAACCCGTAATTTGAGCTCTTAGCATGTTAGTCTTTTCCGGTGGGTAGAATTTTTTGTAGAAAGCTAGAGTCAACTTCTTCCAAGAATCTATTCCGAGAGTGGCCTTGTCAAGGCCCTTCAACCATTGTTTCGCGGTGCCAATTAGAGAAAAAGGAAATAAGACCCATCGAATTTGGTCTTGAGTCACACCGGTTTGAGAAATCGCATCACAATAGTCACAAAAGGTTTCCATATGAGAATGAGGGTCTTCACTAGGCATCCCCCCAAATTGGCTCCTTTCGACTAATTGGATAAAGGCGGATTTGGCAATAAAATTTCCGGTTAGATGTTGTGGTGTGGGAGTACCATTGGGTAGGTTCTCCTCGGTGGGTACGGAATGTGACGAAAACTTAGGCATTATAGGTTGATTTTGTGGGGTATTTTGTAATGGGTTCTCCTCACCTTCTCTTGCAAAAGGGTTGATGAACTCAATAGTTGGTTGAACAACCTCACTAATACCTCTCAAATTCCTCCTAGCAAATCTCCTATTGTTCGTCAAGGTTCTTTCAATTTCACGGTCAAAAGGTAACAAATCACCTTGTGACCTTCTAGACATGCAAAATATCAAACAACTTGAAAACAATTAGAACAAACCTTGAGGAGTTTTACTTCCCCAAGGCAAAGAAAGACACAACTAATAACAATAAAAGAAAATCTAAATCAAGTAAACACCGTCCCCGGCAACGGCGCCATTTTTGATCGGTCCGTTTCGTGTTCACAATTAAAAAGATGTGGTCGTTGGGTCACGTCCGAATCAAAACACAATTTATAGCTTCACAAACAACTCTACAATTAGTAAAGAGGCAAGTAAAGGTCGGATCCCAAGGGACGGGAATTATGATGAGATTTCTATTGAAACTAGTGGTGTCTTAGGGGTGTCACAATTTGGGTTGATGTAGAAGGTCACTAACTAAAATAGCAATGGAAATAAACAAGCAAGATGAATTAAAAGGGTTGTAAACAATTGATAAAAAGCACTAGGGTGTCATGGGGTCATAGGGGAATCATGGAAATTGATCATACAAACATGTTCTCAAATTATAAGCAAGCAATTATTGTTGTGATGGATTGAGTTGGGTTATATCTTACAATCATAGGAAAGTTTGGGTCCCGGAGCCGAATCGATTAGATTGTACAACACCTACAAGTCGACTTAATCTTCCCTACTCAACAACATGCATGGTCTAATGAGACTCGAGTTGGTTTATGTCTTACAAGTCTCATTAAAAAGATAGGTGATGGGTAAAAAATGCAAGGATTCATAGGCTCACATTTCATCAAACATAACATGTGCATGAGTTGAGATCAAAACAAGCAAGCAAATAAACCATGAAAGCATATTAATTTAAGCATGAATCATTCCTCATGTTGGTTTCCCCTAATCACCCATTAACCCTAGCTAAGAGACTACTCACTCATTATCATGTTGATCATGCTAGCAAGGTTGTCAATCATACCAACAAAATGAAACATGATGAACAAATAAAAGTAATTAACAATAATTAAAAAGGGATTAAGAGAATTATACCTACTAATGATTCCAATAATAAAGCAAAGAATAAAAGTACTTGATGCTTGATTGAGAGGTTGTCAATCTCCCAATAATAACCCAAATAATCTTCAATTACCCAAAATAAAGGATGAACAAAAGAGAGATTAAGAAAATAAAACTTGTATTAGAACTTGATTAATTGTTGATTACAATACTAAAGAGAGATTTGATTGATATTAACTACTCTAATTATTGATAAGAAGAACATGCTCTTCTAATTAGACTAATGGGGTATTTATAGTGGAAATTAGGGGGATGCATTAGGGTTAACTAAGGGCTAAACTAGTAATTACACTTTTTAGATTGAGCAGGGAGGAGCCGGTATTTTTCGAAGGAAGGGCTTCTTTCTTTGTAGCTTGGAGAAGACGAAATTGCGCTGTATAGGAATCCGTGCGTTTTGGAGTCGGGACGGGCGGATTCTGGCGGTGGAACACGGGCGTCTTTGGAGGAATCCGGGCGGATTCTGGTGGCTGCTAACCCGGGCGTCTTAAGGAGAAAACGCACGGATTGTGCTGTGGAGGACGAGCGGATTGTGGAGAAACCGCACGGATTGTGCCTCAGCAACATTTCTTCTTTCTTTTCTTCCCTTTTCTTCATAAAATCCTTGGGGATTTCCTTGGGGACTCAAGGATCCTTTCTCAACATTGCTCATCTACTATAATATGTACAAAGGCCTTCTAATCTTGTTTCTCCTTGATGCTTGGTCATTGGATTCGATCAATTTAGTCTCGTTTTGCCATGAAAATGCAAGATATGCACTCCTTTCCTACCAAGGGATCAAAATCTCAAAGAATATGCAAAACAAAGAACTAAAGACAATAAATGACCCAAATATGCACTAAAAAGCATGGGAACAAGGCTAATTCGGGGGCTAAATATGCGCTAATTATGGTCACATCAGTCGGATCATAGCACGATTATGGATGTAGCAAGAAGTACTTATGGCTTCAGCCCAAAAGTTACGAGGTAAACCACTACACAAAAGCATTGTACATGCCATATCTTCTAAAGTTCTATTCATACGTTCAACAACACCGTTTTGTTGAGGAGTTCTTGGTGCAGAAAAATTATGCCCTACACCATTAACTCTACAATATTCTATGAAAACTTGATTGTCAAACTCGGTGCCATGATCCGTACGAATAGATACAAGATTAGTCTTATACTTATTTATAACACGTTTCATAAGACAATCGAATTCATCAAAAGTTTCGTCTTTTGAATGAAGAAAGATAGGCCATACATACCTTGAGTAATCGTCTACAAGAACAAAGACGTACCTGGATCCTCCTTTACTCCTTACCTTCATTGGTCCACATAAGTCCATGTGTACCGATTCCAAGGCTTGATTTGTGCTTACTACTCTTTTCGGTTTGAACGACGATCTTACTTGTTTGCACCTTGCACACGTGTCACACATCCTTTCTTGATCGAACTTGATCTTAGGTAACCCTTCAACCAAGTCCCACTTCTTGAGTTTGTTCAAGGTTAGTGAGCTAATGTGACCAAATCGTTTATGTCATAGACAAGGATCATCGAGTGTAACTTTCATACATGAAAAAGAGTTAGTAGGCACATCATTTAAATCTACCATATAAACATTTCTTTTTCTGTGGCCTTCAAGAATAACATTGTTAGTTCCTTCAATAATAATGCGACAACTATCAGTATGAAAAACTACTTTGTTACCTTTGTCGTATAGTTGAGATATGCTTAGCAAGTTATGTTTTAGACCATCCACGATATAAACATCACTGATTGCGTGAGACTTAGAAATTCCGATTTTGCCAACGCCAATGACTTTTCCCTTTTTGTTGTCCCCGAACGTCACTTTCCTCCATTGAACGGCTTGAGTGAAAGAAATAAATTCTTATCTCCGGTCATGTGTCTTGAACATCCACTGTCAAGATACCATTGGTTGTTTTCTTTCACTTCTTCCTGCAGAAAGGATTAGATACAATTTTTAGGTACCCAAGCTAAGTTGGGTCCCTTATGATTAGTTACTCTATATACTAAATCCTTTTGTATCCCCACTTGTCTAATAACCGTTTTTCTAACCCTTGGTTTATTTTGCTTGGGAGGAGTTCTTGGGTTAGGGTTTTATCTTGGTCTAGGAATTTCTCTAGGTCTTTCATGACTATTTCCCTTGTGAATAGGTTTACTAGGTTGAGATCGACAAGGGTTTTGTGAGGTGCTAGGTTTCTTGCTGTAGTCAAAGGCCATATCATAGAACCAACGAAATTTATTGTTCCTTTCTTCGTTAGGTTCTTTAATGGGGGTTTCATCATTCTCATCAACCGTGTCAACAGTTTTAGCATGGTCATCATTTTTTCGTATATCGTGAGCCTTTTTGACACAATTGATTTGGATGTGACACGTATAACCACAGTAATTGCAAATCAAGTATTCAGGAAGATCAGCATACTTCCTTTTTCTAAAATCAAAATCCGAAGGTGTTGATTTGCATTTAGAGTGATCTCTACGGCTGTAGCACTCATGTCCTAACCCCATCTTCATATTATTGTCAGATTGTTCGGTTAGGAAGTTTAAGAATTTTCGGCTACCTTCCCACTTATCATGGACCTTCCTAGCATGTAGAAGTAAGTCTTTTAGGTTTTTGATTTCCTCTTGACATTTCGTGTGAGCTACATCATTGTCCTTTTTAAAGTTATCACGAAAGTCTTGGAATCGTTTGTTAAGAATGAACACAACATCGGAATGTTGTTTCTTAACATTGATCATATCGGCCTTAGATTCCTTTAATTGCTTTGAAAGAGAATCTATCTCTTTCTTTTGGTCTAAGATCACTGCTTCATCAGATGTGACCTTAGTTTCCAAAAGTTCTTTGGCTTTTCTAAGTTCTAAAGTTATAGCTTCATTAGCTATAACTTTGGCTTGAAGGTGCTTGATGTTAAGCTTTAGGTCGGAAGTTATAGCTTCATTAGCTATAACTTTGGACACTAATTCCTTCTTTTCATCCATAGTAGAATCTAATGTTGTTGCTTTCTCAGCTATAACCTTAGATTTCAACTTCTTAGCTTTGGCCTTCAGAGTATGAATCTCTTCCGCGATTTCGAGAATCTGTTCCTTTAGATCTTTCAATTCCAAATCCTGTTCGTGACACTTATCAAGAGATTGTTCAAAGAATTCAATTAAAGCACTTTTAGACAATTTCTTAACACGTTTTTGTAGCTCAAGATAACTTACCTCTTCATCGTCATCTTCGTCTGATTCTCCGAGAAAGCAATAGTTTGAGTGAGAATTTGTGCTTTCATCGTCGCTATCGGAGATTAGGTCAAGACTAACACTGCTGAGACAAAGGTTGGCCACTTCGTCATCTTCAGATTCCTCGTCATCTTCTGAGTCAAGGTCTCCCCAACACGACGCCATCATAACTTGTTTGAATTCTCTCTTTGTCTTCTCACGTTTTGTCTTGTCCTTTATCTTCTCCCATGTTGGACAATCCTTGATCATATGACCAGATTCTCCATACTTGAAGCAACCTCTATTTGCGAAAGATGACTTTGATTCTGTGACCTTTTTGTTGGATGACTTGTTGTTGTTGTTGTAGGATGATTTTGTTTGTTTGTTTCGAAGTATTTTATTTTTGAAACGGCGTGCAAACAGAACAGTTTCATCCTCTAGTTCAGAGTCAACTTCTTCGCTCTTTAAGGCCATACTCTTATTACGGCTTGGTTCAGCGTCATCCATGTTAAGAGTAATTTCATGGGCCATAAGAGCACCGATGAGTTTTTGATAGGATAGGTTTTCAAGATCTCGTGATTCCTCTATTGCAGTGACTTTAGCACGCCACTTCTTAGTCAGGCTCCTAAGAACCTTCCTAGGAATGTCCTCAGTACTGAATTTCCTACCTAGGTTTTTCAGTTCGTTTATGATGCTTGAAAACCTTGCGGACATACTATCTAAGGACTCATTAGGCTCCATAATGAATAGCTCATATTTTTGCATAAGCAAATCTATTCGGTGCTTCCTAACAATGGAAGTACCTTCATAAGCTAGTTCAAGCCCATCCCATATCTCCTTGGCCGTGGAGCATGAAGAAAACCGATCAAACTCTGTAGAAGTCATTCCGTTTTGCAGAAGACTTATTGCTTTGGAGTTCTTTTCGGCCTTCTTGTAGTCGGCCTCGACATAGTCCTCTTCTTTCTTTTCATAGGTAGTGCCTTCCTCGGATGCTACAAGAATTTTGTGCGGTCCGTTTTGGATAATCCTCCAGCACTCCCAATCGTGACCTTTCACATAGTGAGTCATCATGTTTTTCCACAATCCATAATTCTTCCCATCAAAGACGGGACACTTGAGATATTTGGAATCCATTTATCACGTGATAGGAAGCGGAATATAAAACGATAAGATAAATGAAAAACAAGATAGATCAGCCTCTTTGCGGTTAGGCAATCAAGAGCACGAGGCTCTGATACCAATTGAAGAGTCTATTGACCCAAAATACTCAAGAGGGGGGGGGGGGTGAATTGAGGATTTAAAACTTTTTAAAGCTTTTTCGATTATGCGTAAGTAATTGATTATATAAATTTTATTGATTAAACTTTAACTAATCAACTAATGAATGTAAAATGAAACAAACGAAAGAACGAAAGAGAGGAGACACACGGTTTTTGAAGTGGTTCAGTTTCACAAGTCGAAACCTACGTCCACTATTCTCGATTAATAAATTTAGTACCTTTCTACGGATTACAAATTTACTAACCCAACTCGTACAACTAACTCTAGCTGTAACTCAATGAGTACCGTTAAATACTCGAGTGACTAACTTACGCTAATAAGAAAGCACTAATGATTCTTCTAATAGTTCACGTTAATGAACAAGTAAGAAATCAATTATAGCACTATTATCTTATAACGATAACAATAAGAACAAGTATGCGAGCTTTAAAATACACGACCTTTCAAAAATAACAAAACGGTTTTTCAACTTGAAAACACACGATTTTGCTTTGTGAAAATAAGAACAATTTTATGCTTAAGGTCTCTCTTTTTTATGTTGCAAAGAGTAAAGTATTTATAGGAAGGAAAGAGTAGGCAACACGGTTTTGCACAAACCCTAATAGCCGAAATAATAAGGTATGTAAACAAATCATATCTTCTATTATCTCTTTCCTAAAAGCCTTAAAAGATAATAAAGAATATTCCAAAAGATAGAATACAATTTATTCAATTATTATCTTTACTATAAATTCCAAGATATGATAAGATTTCCTAAAACAAGAATATCTTTTATCATAAGCAAATATGTTAGGTAAAGATATATAAGATATGTAAAGATATTATTATAGAATAAAATCTTTACCTAATATACCCTAGGTAACACGAGATGTCACGGCTCATATGCCTCGTGACTCGTGCAAACCCTAGCTCAACATATAAGTTAGAATTTAGGTTTTAAGAGAGATTAAGTTGAAACCCTAATTAGTAGCATGGTCCAACTCATAAGTTGGTCCAAAATAACTACTAGTCAACGTCCAACATAAAACCAAACTCCGCACTAAACCGGACTTTATTATATAAATACTTTTATCAAAACATTAAAAATAAACCTTAAACAATTTTCAAAACAATTTTTGAAACAATATAAGTCGTGTATAAAAACTCAGCATCTCAATGTTATAGTAGGAGAGCTATAACATTGAGCTCTTTTACTAGTAATGTTATAGCTGCAAAGCTATAACTTTACCAATTCAAGCAACTCATTCTGGGTTATCATTACGAGATAATCACCTATACTATTCTAATCTTCAAGGAGATCTTCGAATATAGGCTACGTTATAATCCAAGCTTGATTAATCTTTAGACGGACTTCGTCTTCACATAAATCTTGAATGAATCTTCACATCGTTTGATCTTGAATGGAGACTTGTATACTTTCGTCACAACTTCCTTTAATGCTTGTGTTAGATAAGCTGAATCTAAAATACTTAGACAAACGATCACGCGCAACAAGTATATAAAACATAAAACACCTTGACATCATCAAAACATAAACATATAAGCTATATGGTTCAACATTATGGTATATGCGTATCTTGTATTCAAAGCAAGATGTCTCGTGCTTTTTGGTTGAAAAGGACATCGAGGTTGTAAATCATTGATCCAGAATAGGTTGTTCATTTTCTTTTACCAACGATTTAAGTTGACACTAATGTGTTCACTTAATAAGGTAAATAGAGAAATCTTTGAAGAAGTTCAAAGAGTTCCAGGAATCACGATTTAGTCGTGATAGGATTATCAAAGTGAAGACTTTGATATAAGCCAAAGGAAATGTGATATAGTATCACAAATTAATCTCTCTTAGCACGCATTATGGGATAATGTGTGCTTGGGTAAAGAAATCAAACGCTATTCGATATGGTTTGGACTTTAATCAAGTTACTTTGATTTACTTGATCCTTTTGGGGATTTTATCATATTGTCTAAATTTATTTTACCACTAAATCTAAATCGATTCATATGAGATATGAAAAAGTAAGGTACCATGTTTGTAAGTTTTCACAAGAAACAAATGCTCATTTTTCCTTACAATAATCACGAGTACAACGGGATTGTGGCTCGTGAAGCTGTCTTTCTAGAATACAAGTTTAATTCTAGAAGACAGAGTGGGAGAAAATATTCAAGAGCCACAAAAGAATTATGTCAAAAATTGTATGTCGCGAGAAACTGGTCTTTCTTAGCTACATGACGTTGTTTCTTCGAAACCTAGGAGGTTAAATTCATCACTTGTTGAAGATGATGAATTCGTGTTACTTTTAAGAAAGTAAAGAGCTTACAAGTTACAAAAAAATTGTTTGATTCAAGTTACTTCTGAAAGTAATGAATATATGACTTACATGAGAGTGTTTAAGTCACAACTCAATACAATGCTTAGAGCCTTGAAAATCCGAAATAAATTCCAAGTGAATTGTTAGATATTAATGTAACACCCCCATACTCCGAGTGCCTTACCAGGACCACTCAGGTATGAAGACATCACCATCTCGGTTGCCCGAGGTATGATAATCAAATAGACAAAACGGAAACATTATTTATTATAAATAGTTTAATGATTACATTACAAAACCAACTGTAAGCAAAATACAACTGTTCTCAAACTATAAACCAACTGAAAGGAACTGTCCTAACGAACACAGCGGAAGACTAAAGACTCTGACATGTGATGACTCCATCCCCAGCTAGGTCCCACGCGTATCCAAGATATACCTGCCAAGCAACTGCTCACCACCCCCGAATGGATCACCACAGTTTTTAAAACATTTAAACGGGGTCAGTACTAATCACACAATTCAATATATCAACAATAAGATAAACAGACAGCTTAACCATCACACACACACACACATCCACACCAATCCAACAATCTCAATCACCGACTGTCCACTGGACCACCCACGCGATGGGGGACCGCAGCCTGTTCCCACCTAAGCCCCGCTCATCATACGAGCGATAACCCTGTCCCATTAATGTGCACATCCCCTTTCGTGGCGGGTTCCACGAAGGGCGAAACTAGGGCGTGATATCACTCCCGCAAGTGACCCCACTCAGCCGAGAACGCATCTCGAGAACCATCACAAACACAACCACAATCACAATCACAATTACAATTACAATCATCATATCAATCAACTAACTACAAAGACATCACCAATATCCCATTATGGGACTAATGCGAGTAGGAAATCCTACCCGGAAAGCACAACACGCAGACGGTATCTACAAATTTGTCTCAAAACGCCTCTTCTATGAACTCTCCTCCTACCATACAACACATAGATACTACTATTCAATTACTATTCATAAAAACCCCCAATTCCTAAATTAGGGTTTCACTAATCTTAACAAAACATTATATAAATTACATTAAAAGCTTACCCTCGACGCAAGGAATCCAACGACACAAACTACGATGCAAACCGACCGTCTGAACTCCGGGAATTGTCAAGAACGCGATTAGGAAGAAGACAAGTTGCTTTCTCTCTTAAACAGGTTTTAGGTTTTGTAAAAAGTGATTTAGAACAAAGACGAATTGGTTTAAATACCTTAATCGCGTAATTAACAAAACCCGAGAAAACTCCCCGTAAAACCGGACACTCGATCGAGTACCCAAGGTACTCGATCGAGTACCCCCTTACTCGATCGAGTACCCCAGCTACTCGATCGAGTACCCAACAGGTCAGAAACTATTTTATTTCGCAACTTGCCCTTACTCGACAGAGTAAGGGCTACTCGATAGAGTACCCCAAGACTTATAAATACGGAGTATTACAGTCTTCCCTCCTTAAAAGAACTTCGTCCCCGAAGTTCAACCCATACATAAAAACAACCATACTGACTCGACCAAGACACAACAACTTAGCTAAGGACTCAAGAACTCGACCGAACATAGAACATGAACTCTTAACCCCCATTCTACCAACTATGTTTACTTCCACAACATGACTCACTATATCGTATCTACCACATATATATCTCTCACGACACCAACTCCATACATAATCAACTACCATCCTCTAATGCTGCTAGCTCCATAATATCATCAACTATCAAACCCAATACTAAGACACTCATAGACATCAAACGGAATGTTACATTCTACCACCCTTAAAAGGAACTTCGTCCTCGAAGTTTACTCAGACTCATAACATCATCCTCCAACTGTCAACACTATATAAAATATTCTCATACTCCGAAGCATCACCCTACTACAAGCACGGCCATGGCCTTTTATAAGTATTGTCCACAAAACAAATCCCTCCTTTACGCTACGCTAACACTCTACTTCCAATTATATTACCGCATGCACCACCATGAAACTCTCTTTTATTGCATCCTACTCCTCTTAAGACAAATGTTACGTCCTCGTAACTCGCTAATACTAAACCCTTAGCTATATTATCTCATTATCCTCGTCACCACCCTATGTCAAAGATAACTGCCTATAACCTCATTTCCATAATCACTCCTATTTCTCAAGGCTCTCTTACTTCAACAGTTCTCATACTTCAAATCAATCTGCACACCCCTAACCTATACCATAAGGCTCGTGGCAAAATCACCATACTAACTCTCCACTATCACTGCAAACCAACATACCTCGCTATGTAAAGCACTTATCTTCCAGAAGCATAACTCCCGATCCACACTCGTTACTTATACTCACACTAGATCCTCAAGTTCTTTCCTTCATTACCGCAAAACTCATACATAACTTAATATGACACTAATTCCCCCAACACCCTACACTCACTGTCCCAACAAAAGATTATGAACTACCTGCCGCTTTCAGATCATTACAACACATGTTCCACGAATCATTTTCCATTACCATGTCTACTAAAGCCTTATCTAGAACAAGATCAAAATTACTGTAACAACCTCTCACCACCGTGTCCCATCAATAGAACATCACTATACCATGACAACAACGAAAACATATTCAACTCTATTTCATATCATACTCTACCTCATTCTTAACTTAACCTGGTAAAAAAAAACATCAATAAACAAGACAACTGTCTATCTACACAAACTGAAACTCGCAGGGAACAATATCAAACAAAACAACATCTATGTATAACTGGTATGCACTTTCGAAACTCGAATCATAATCATCCTGCCTACTCCACCACAACCGGTGACGGCATCACAACACCGCCACCAACAGCCACACCGCAGTGCGAAAATACCCGCATCACAACACTAAATATCGTGCCCGGATCACCACCCGAGGCACCACAACCACATCGATAGTCATCACGACTGCATACGATTCCATAAATACTGACTCGGAAATAACCTTTCGGACAAGGAAACTTACTCCAATCCACTTTACTCTATCACAACGCAACATATTATATGAAATAACAGATAAGCATCTCATGAACATCATCTCTACCATTTCACGGAATACACGTGTGTTATTAATACACATAAAATTATAACTAGCCATGTCAAATAAATCACATTATTACCCTTTTGGATATCATTCAATTAAATTACCGTGTCCAACATATATATTACAGAACATTCATAAAACAACTTTATAATTATCACACCATACCACTTCTTGTGAGGTCAGAACCTCACACAAACATTTACACATATCATAGACCCGTAATCACAACCAACTAGTCAATCCTGACCACGTAAGTTACCACTCAACAAAGGTTACTCGTTGTCCGAGCTTAACTCGCATGCCCCTCATCACATTCTTCCATTCGCATCACCAGACTGCTCGCCATACATAACCATACAAACTAACACTCATTATGAGAAACCACCTCCTAAGACTATGTCTTATACTTCCTGACAACCATACTTTTATCAATTCAGTCTTTACAAAATCAGCCTCTTTAGAATTGCCACTTTTCTAATATACACTTACCCTTAACCACTAGTCAAAGACCATAACGCTACCACTGTCCGGACATCAAACCTCTTCACTCATCTCTAAATATCATGATTTCTTTTCTATCTTTGGTTAACATCCCAAACAACGAACATCGAATCTATGAACAAAATTATCTCAACATTCTTCCCAATATTTTCCTTAATTGAATCATCATCCATTTCTCCACCAAAATCTCATATCATGCAGATATTCTTCTAACTTCTTACTTTCCTTAATTCCTCAAAACTCATTATCAATCATGTTGTCCTGAAACTCCTATATAACCTTCAGCTAACATCTTCGTGATACTATCACACATTTCGATGATTCCTTACCTTTACATCACATAACTCCGGTGAACATTTTCCTCAGCTTACTTTTATCCTTCTTTTCTCTTTACACTCAATAATACCAATTTAATAGCTCAACTCCTTATTACTTCTATCTAACCCTTTTGTGCACCAATTACCTTCTCATCGCTCCAAAACTCAAATCCCATTATTTTATATCGATATCATCTCCCTCTTTCTTACCACAAATATTCTCTTATTATGTCATCAATCACCCTTGCCACTAATACATCCATAGAATCAACGTTTACTGTTCAACAATTGCATCTCCCTTCTTACATCTCTAGAAATCAAAATTCCTTTCATACCGCCAATTGCCCAAGGAAAACCCACAATAGTTTCATCTCCTAAAAAGCCAAATCTCCACCCCACGACACGTCTCCACAAAGTTCACTATATACCACTCTTCTCAACCCCTTTAAAACGAACTTTCATTATGTATATTCTTAACCCACACGGCTCTTAACTACCTCCCTCCATAATTCTTTACACATCTCAAGTTGTCACTATCCATATCCTTACTCTCAATCCTTTCATTCTCACGCTCCTTACACTCACATCATCCATTGCCCACATTCACCTACTTTTACGTTACTCAACACACACTCATATTACTCATCTCATTTCATCTCAGAAAACATGCTCTATGTCTCAATTAAGCCATAACAATCTTCCTTTTCTTTTTCCACTATCTATTACAACCACGTATAACTCATGTCCTCCCACCGAACTCATACTCACCACAGGTGCCACTCACTACACCACAAGATTGGGTAACTTACGCGTCAAGACCACATACATGTAAAATAATGCATAAAGAAGCAAAATAATAACTTTGAATTAAACATAATATGCAACGAAGTTAAAAGATAAATATATGACCCAAAACAAGGGTCACTAGATCGAGTAGAGCCACTCGATCGAGTAAGGGACTTACTCGATCGAGTAGGTCAAGATCAGAAGCACGTAAAACAAATCACCAGGGCTACTCGATCGAGTAACTAACGTACTCGATCGAGTGCCCCCTTACTCGATCGAGTACCAAGGATACTCGATCGAGTGCCCCATTCTCAGCAAGTCCAGATTTTTTTCGTAAAACAGTCATAACTCACTCATTTCTTGGTCGTTTTGGGCGTGTGACCTATCGTTAGAATCGTAAAAGAACAAGCTATCACCTCCAATTGGAATCACATCAAAATCATTTATGCATCTCAAGTTATAACAGTTTAAAGACAACTTTGCTGTAATCAGACGACATAACTATTTGATTTTTACTTCCTAACAGCTTAAACAACAACCAAGCAAACAAAACCAGTCCAAACTCATAAAACCAGTATTCAAAATCATATGTTACTATTTTCAAAAGTCAAACAACAACATTCATCATGCACATAATTTATCTAACTTGCCAATTATGACTTACCCACATGTTTTCATTCTATTACCTTTCGTAAACAAAGTCACAAATACATGACATAAAGTCTCCTATTCACATGTTACTAGCATAACAACATTATAAAATAACTTTCATTATATAACATGCTTAATCGGAACCATGTTACCATACCACGATGATCCATCTTTTCCCACTAATTCATCCATCATACCACATATTTACCCACCATATTCGTTCAACACATTCACCCAGCACATGTTCAATTCACACTCCCAACTTTCTGTACTTTTACTCAATACGACAACAACAACATGTATACTTACACATCGCTTTATATATATATATATATATATATACAAAACGCTTTTCCTTACATAACTATAACATGCCAAATTACACGTATCAATCATTATACTTTCATGCCTTACAATCCCCCAACATATAATTCACGTCATCAACATCAATTCATGCAACATACTACTACATAGATACACACAGCACACAATATGCACATAACGATCCCGACACATACCCCATGGTGACCGGTTCAAAATTGTAGGGCGAGTTCGCGACTTTAGGACGTCTCCCAAGTCTTTGCATTAGCTCCTACAACCTTTACCCCGGGTTCATTTTAATTGACTCCCTAGATTCGTTAGATTCATTGGTTACAGGTTTCAGGATCGTCGCTCTGATACCATTTGTAACACCCCCATACTCCGAGTGCCTTACCAGGACCACTCAGGTATGAAGACATCACCATCTCGGTTGCCCGAGGTATGATAATCAAATAGACAAAACGGAAACATTATTTATTATAAATAGTTTAATGATTACATTACAAAACCAACTGTAAGCAAAATACAATCGTTTCTCAAACTATAAACCAACTGAAAGGAACTGTCCTAACGAACACAGCGGAAGACTAAAGACTCTGACATGTGATGACTCCATCCCCAGCTAGATCCCACGCGTATCCAAGATATACCTGCCAAGCAACTGCTCACCACCCCCGAATGGATCACCACAGTTTTTAAAACATTTAAACGGGGTCAGTACTAATCACACATTTCAATATATCAACAATAAGATAAACAGACAGCTTAACCATCACACACACACACACATCCACACCAATCCAACAATCTCAATCACCGACTGTCCACTGGACCAGCCCTGCCAGTGGGGGACCGCAGCCGTTCCCACCTAAGCCCCCGCTCATCATACGAGCGATAACCCTGTCCCATTAATGTGCACATCCCCTTTCGTGGCGGGTTCCACGAAGGGCGAAACTAGGGCGTGATATCACTCCCGCAAGTGACCCCACTCAGCCGAGAACGCATCTCGAGAACCATCACAAACACAACCACAATCACAATCACAATTACAATTACAATCATCATATCAATCAACTAACTACAAAGACATCACCAATATCCCATTATGGGACTAATACCGAGTAGGAAATCCTACCTGGAAAGCACAACACGCAGACGGTATCTACAATTTGCCTCAAAACGCCTCTTCTATGAACTCTCCTCCTACCATACAACACATAGATACTACTATTCAATTACTATTCATAAAAACCCCCAATTCCTAAATTAGGGTTTCACTAATCTTAACAAAACATTATATAAATTACATTAAAAGCTTACCCTCGACGCAAGGAATCCAACGACACAAACTACGATGCAAACCGACCGTCTGAACTCCGGGAATTGTCAAGAACGCGATTAGGAAGAAGACAAGTTGCTTTCTCTCTTAAACAGGTTTTAGGTTTTTGTAAAAAGTGATTTAGAACAAAGACGAATTGGTTTAAATACCTTAATCGCGTAATTAACAAAACCCGAGAAAACTCCCCAAAACCGGGACACTCGATCGAGTACCCAAGGTACTCGATCGAGTACCCCCTACTCGATCGAGTACCCCAGCTACTCGATCGAGTACCCAACAGTCGTCGAAACTATTTTATTTCGCAACTTGCCCTTACTGACAGAGTAAGGGCTACTCGATAGAGTACCCCAAGACTTATAAATACGGAGTATTACAGTCTTCCCTCCTTAAAAGAACTTCGTCCCCGAAGTTCAACCCATACATAAAAACAACCATACTGACCCGACCAAGACACAACAACTTAGCTAAGGACTCAAGAACTCGACCGAACATAGAACATGAACTCTTAACCCCCATTCTACCAACTATGTTTACTTCCACAACATGACTCACTATATCGTATCTACCACATATATATCTCTCACGACACCAACTCCATACATAATCAACTACCATCCTCTAATGCTGCTAGCTCCATAATATCATCAACTATCAAACCCAATACTAAGACACTCATAGACATCAAACGGAATGTTACAATTAAAGCTTGATTGGTGGTAAAGGGTTTTTGCACTAGTTGAAATGCTTAAGTCTATTTGGATCTTCTTAGGGATTGTGTTTCATTATGATGATATATAGCGAGTGAATCTAAAACCCACTTCTTCAATTAGAAGGAATGTATTCAATACATGTCTTGAGTTTTGTAGATTCTTGCAATCCTAAGATAATGTGAAACTTAAGAGAGGATCTTAAGTAGGACATCAATGAGTTGAAATCAATGTTTTGATCATGTTATAAAACTTTTCTCGATAAGTCGAGAAGTTGTGTTTATACATGAAGTTTAGTGGGAGTTACGGAAATTTTAACTAGTCTTATATGTGGATAACATATTGATCATTGGGAATGATTTAAGACTTGTGGAGTATATAATACATCTTTAAATATCCAGATTTATGGAGATAAATCCACATGATATTAGTGCCAAATAAGAAGTCTTATGTTGATAAGATTCATGATTAGTTAAATCGAGTTAAACATATTTGATTGATTCCATTTGCTTCCGCTGCCGGATCAATTAAATGAGTAATGATGTATATGTTGGGAAATGTGTCCTCAACAATAGTGCGATCACATGATTTAAATATCATTATTAAATCTCATTTTAAGAATACATGTGGGATGTAATATTTTACAGTCAACTGGTCCACACATATCGGTAATGATTGGCTGACTAGAGTTTGACATTACTGTCGTGCGACGGTGATGATCAGTTGATCCCCTTAGGTCATACCTATAGGGAAATACTCTTAATTGATTATTTAATTGATCGTATACCGATACGAGTTAATTAAATTGCTTAAAATTGACGGATGATTTTGTGAGTATAATTTACGTATCTTATTATAAATATGATTAAATGAGACACGGTCTAAGTAATCGAATTATTTTATTACTTAGATGAAATTATTGTTTACAGAAACAAATGAAACGGAATGAATAAATTATTATAAATACAGAATGTTGTAGTTTATAATTTGGAAACATTTTTGGTACAAGTAATTACGAATTACTAGTCGATTTTGTAAATGACATATTTTATGAGTATGTTGATTTTTAATATGTTAAAAATACATTACATTGTGACATGTCATGTAACATGTTACATGTGACAAATTTGACAAATGACAAAAATAAAATGGATTCTCCATTTTATACCTAAAAAACCGAAAATGAGGAGGGAGTGTAAGATATGTATTGTGTTTTTATCTTGAGTGGAAAACACAATTATCATATCTAAATAGTAGCCATGCACACCTACCTTTTGAGAAGAGCAAAAATGAAATGCATTGGGCATACTACCCAATGCATTTTTTCGGCCACTCCACAAGAAAAGAGAGAAGAGCTTTTCTCTTACATATTATTATTCATTCTTTTTCACCAAATAATTTTCTAGTGTAAGAAAATGTATAATCTCTACAATATGTGATTTTTCTAGAGAAATAAAATCTCACATATACTCCCTCTTGACCAAGTGATTCAAGAGCCAAAAATACAATTTATTTTGTGTCAATTTTATAGTAAAACTAATAATATTACTAGATCTAAATAATATTGGTTATTATGAGTTTTCCTTGGGTATATGCTTTTGGGAGGGATTCTATACTTGAATCCTTGTTCTTCCATTTGGAGAGCTCAAGAACAAGTGAGTAGGTGAACTCACTTGTGCCCATAAAACCGAAACATCCAATGTAAGATGATGATTTCCTCTTTATTTTGTTTAAAGTTTGCATGCATAAGATCATTCTTTAATTTTATGACAAATTAAATTAAAACATATATGAATATGTTAAGTATATAGATCTACTTTTTCCTTCAATCGGTATCAAGAGCCTTGGTTGTTTGCATGCAAATCGGTTAAAAGTTTTTCCGAGTTATAAAGATTAACATATAAAACTTGTATAATTTTTGTTATTATGATATATCAAAAAATTAATTTTTGCATGTTAAAGTTTCTGATCCTAAAATGTATTTAGGATATTTTGGTTAATTTACGGATTTTTATTGTTCATATTATACAATAATGGCATTTAAATGTGATTTTATGAGTAAAAATGTCATTTTCAGTCTAAAATTAGCTATACTTCGAATTTTCCAGTGATTTTTGGATATGTTGTCACATATAGTATTTTGAGATAACCTGTAAATTTTCATAATTTTTGGACTTGTTATGCTCGAAAAATGGATTTTTCATTATTAAATTCGGATTTAGGTGAAAAATAGGTTAATATGAGATAAATTTTGAATCTGGTCATAGGAATTTAGTATGTTGTCACATGCAATTTTACAAAGTGTGTGTAAAATAATGGGCTATAGTGAAGTCTTTTTGCATGATTTATGGATTTTTGAAGAAAAATAGCATAAATAGTGACATTATTAGTGAAAAATTAATAAAACATAATCTATGACTAAGCAAAAACGTCCAATGTTGCATTTTATTATCTTTTTCAGATCTAAAATTGAAAAAATTAATGTATATAATTTTTCACATGTTTTTATGATTATTTTAGTTAAAACCGATAAACCGCAACATTGTTTTTCCGGAAAAATTTCGAAATTTTTAACCTAAGTTTTTGAACATTATGAGTGTCATTGTATTTTTCTAGAATGTTGATGAGTTTAAATTTTGAATTTTGAATTTATTTAAAATTTTGTGATTTATTTGAAGTTTATAGCTTATTTTTGTAATTTTTAGTCCATTAATGAACAATTTTATAAATATGAGTTAATTATGGTCAAATTATTAGTGAAGACTAAATTTTGAGTCCTAAGAGGTTAGGGTAATTAACTTATGCATAAATATGAATTTATGTAATTATCGTGATTATAAAATGTTGAAATCACGCAAATCCGTAAAAACCGAGTAATATACGATATTGGCTAATTAAAGGCGATTTAGCATAAAATTGGGCATGTTCATACATATTATAATGCTGCATTTTCTTTATGATTGTCATAATTTTAATTTATGTAATTTTTGTATTATGTAATTTTACTTAGTATGGCCTTAGATTTTAATTGGTATTTCCCGAAATGTATGGGAATATCGATTCGGTTGTAATTTTATTGTGATCTCGTATCACCGTCTTGTAATTTAATAGATTTATTTTATTATAGTTACAATGTATAATAGGAAATTATGTAATTTTATTCATTTCGGAGTTCCCAAAGACGGATTTCTTCAAGATGGCGATACATAAAGACGGTGTTACCTCGAGATGCGTGCCACAACCGAAGTTCAAGGGACCAATGGAGTTGGTTTCCGAATATGTAATAGTTAAATAGTTTTTCTATTTTAGGAAAGGCCATACTAGGATTTATTTATTTTATGCTTGCATTTTATTTTATGTCGCATGCATCGCTAAATCGCCATAACTAAAACATGCATTATCATTTAAATCGAGTATTTCGACCGTGTCAATTATAATTATCGTAGTTCACCGCTTTAGTTCACTTAAAACGTGATAGATAATAAATTGACATGACCTCTCGCTAAAAACAATTAATTGAGATATAGCCTTACCAAATAGTAGAAACCATGAAAACCTATTTCGCGAGAGAGTGCGCTCGGCCCTACCGGGGTACAAACCTTGTTACGTAGGGGAAGTGGGTGATAAATGTCTATCCACCGAATTCTTGTTGATAAGGGATGAATCGGCCCTACCGTGCCCAAGTTGATGTGGATTTGGATCATGGACACATTTATTCGAAATTTGGATTGAACTCAACAAAAGTTTCTGATAAGGGATGTATCGGCCCTACAGTGCCCTTGTCGGATGTGTTTTGGGCAATAGATAATTATTAGAGTAATTTTATCGACCAAGAGTTCTAAAAGTAGAATCGATTAAAGAGTTAATCCACCGAGTTATATTGATGAGGTTATGATGGTTGTGGCTAGTCGAAGGGAATGAGTGCGATAGAAATTGTCCACCTCCTTGTCAGGGTTAAAACAATATCTCAGGGCCACTCGAGGAGTAATGAACTGGAAATGCGTGGCCACGCTCGGAAGGTATCTATGATAGATAAATCCGGTCAATCAGTTATTCTCCAGATCGAGGAAACCACTCTCGATATGATCACTTGCAAGTACGACCTGAAAGACACCTTGCATTGAGTGGGAGATAGTAATAGGACAAGAGAATTGGTGACGCACACTTGTCGAGGACAAGTGGGAGATTGTTGGCAAATGTGTCCTCAACAATAGTGCGATCACATGATTTAAATATCATTATTAAATCTCATTTTAAGAATACATGTGGGATGTAATATTTTACATCAACTCGGTCCACACATATCGGTAATGATTGGTCGACTAGAGTTTGACATTACTGTCGTGCGACGGTGGTGATCAGTTGATCCCCTTAGGTCATACCTATAGGGAAATACTCTTAATTGATTATTTAATTGATCGTATACCGATACGAGTTAATTAAATTGCTTAAAATTGACGGATGATTTTGTGAGTATAATTTACGTATCTTATTATAAATATGATTAAATGAGACACGGTCTAAGTAATCGAATTATTTTATTACTTAGATGAAATTATTGTTTACAGAAACAAATGAAACGGAATGAATAAATTATTATAAATACAGAATGTTGTAGTTTATAATTTGGAAACATTTTTGGTACAAGTAATTACGAATTACTAATCGATTTCGTAAATGACATATTTTATGAGTATGTTGATTTTTAATATGTTAAAAATACATTACATTGTGACATGTCATGTAACATGTTACATGTGACAAATTTGACAAATGACAAAAATAAAATGGATTCTCCATTTTATGCCTAAAAAACCGAAAATGAGGAGGGAGTGTAAGATATGTATTGTGTTTTTATCTTGAGTGGAAAACACAATTATCATATCTAAATAGTAGCCATGCACACCTACCTTTTGAGAAGAGCAAAAATGAAATGCATTGGGCATACTACCCAATGCATTTTTTCGGCCACTCCACAAGAAAAGAGAGAAGAGCTTTTCTCTTACATATTATTATTTATTCTTTTTCACCAAATAATTTTCTAGTGTAAGAAAATGTATAATCTCTACAATATGTGATTTTTCTAGAGAAATAAAATCTCATATATATTCCCTCTTGACCGAGTGATTCAAGAGCCAAAAATACAATTTATTTTGTGTCAATTTTATAGTAAAACTAATATTATTACTAGATCTAAATAATATTGGTTATTATGAGTTTTCCTTGGGTATATGCTTTTGGGAGGGATTCTATACTTGAATCCTTGTTCTTCCATTTGGAGAGCTCAAGAACAAGTGAGTAGTTGAACTCACTTGTGCCCATAAAACCGAAACATCCAATGTAAGATGATGATTTCCTCTTTATTTTGTTTAAAGTTTGCATGCATAAGATCATTCTTTAATTTTATGACAAATTAAATTAAAACATATATGAATATGTTAAGTATATAGATCTACTTTTTCCTTCAGTATAACACTTCATATACTTTGAGTATGATGAATTGGAATTGTTCAAATCGAATTTAAGTAATAGTTACCAAATAGCAATATTGATTATTCTTAAGTGCTTGAAGAAGCATTAAAGATGCAAAGTTAAGTGTTTTTGCAATTCACAAATTTGTGTAAGGGCTTACACTAATGACTATTGAGATTGTATAAGGTTTCGGACAAAAACCGTATTCAAAACACCTAAAGATGGTTAAGGAACCATTGTGGCTATGTTATTTAAGAAATGGATTTGTTAGAATCGTTCTAGGCAATAAAGAACAATGAGAGATGCTTACAACGGAAATTAGTACACTTGCAATCATGAGATGTCCGAGAGGGATGGGTCCCGCACACTGTGAAAACAGTGGGAGCTGTTCTATGACTAGAGAGCTTATGTCTAAATTGGATCTAGACATGTACTCAGAAAGTTTAGTAAGGTACAAGAAGTTGATAAAACCTACTAACCAAAGCCTTCTCATAGGCTTAACATGATGAGTCATGTCATTTCAATTGGATTGAGATGAACAACTACATACATGATCAAATTGGATTATAAGAATATGAAGTAGTAATCAGGTATTGACTATTCATATGTGATAATCACATTTGTCGTTCGAGTTTTTTAATCTAAAAACTCCTTTTATACTTTGTTACATCCAAACGGGTTGTGGAGACAATATTGAACCCCGTTAAAGTGAACCCGGATTAACATGGTATTTGCCCATAGTCACTTGTATGAGGTGACGTCTCGAAGTGACTAGAGTGTGATGCGATTGATGGCAAGTTCAAGTGCCATAGAGTCATGTGAGATGACTAGTTGATCACATAGGCAGACTGTTAGGAACACTCTGTCGGGCAGTGACCGCTTATAGAGTTCTGGAAAATTTATAAAGCCTGGTCGTGGCGAGAGCTACTATAGTATTCTAATGAGTCGATTTTTTTGACTAAAGACTGTTCGCCTAAGGTGGCACGGTTTCAGATTAACTTTGATTTATGTTACTACGACCTTCGTAAATGGGGTCAAATGGGCATATTTTGGGTTATGATGGCTGTGGCTAGTTGACGGGAATAATGCGATAGGAATTGTCCACCCCTTGTCAGGGTTAAAACAATATCTCAGGGCCACTCGAGAAGTAATGAACTGGAAATGCGTGGCCACGCTCGGAAGGTATCTATGGTACATAATTCCGGTCAATCAGTTATTCTCCAGATCGAGGAAACCACTCTCGATATGATCACTTGCAAGTACGACCCGAAAGACACCTTGCATTGAGTGGGAGATAGTAATAGGACAAGAGAATTGGTGACGCACACTTGTCGAGGACAAGTGGGAGATTGTTGGAATAAGTGTCCTC
Organism: Silene latifolia; assembly: GCF_048544455.1. Taxonomy (NCBI): domain Eukaryota; kingdom Viridiplantae; phylum Streptophyta; class Magnoliopsida; order Caryophyllales; family Caryophyllaceae; genus Silene; species Silene latifolia. Next base: position 95,403,914 of record NC_133532.1, on the reverse strand, counting down.
CGACAATAATGCGATCACAACTGTTGATCATAATGATCACATGTTTAAATCTCATTTTAAGAATACATGTGCGAAGTAATATTTTACAGTCAACTGGTCCACACATATCGGTAATGATTGGCTGACTAGAGTTTGACATTACTGTCGTGCGACGTTGGTGATCAGTTGATCCCCTTAGGTCATACCTATAGGGAAATACTCTTAATTGATTATTTAATTAATCGTATGCCGATACGAGTTAATTAAATTGCTTAAAATTGACGGATGATTTTGTGAGTAAAGTTAACGTGTCTTATTGTAATTCGACTAAATTAGATACGGTCTAATTAATCGAATTGTTTTATTACTTAGAATAAAATATTGTTTATGAAACAATTGAAACAGAATGAATAATTTATTATAAATACAAGTTGTTGTAATTTATAATTTGATAAACCATTTTCGTACAAGTAATCAAGAATTACTAGTTAATTTTGTATGTGACATATTTTATTAATATGTTGATTTTTAATATGTTAAAAAATACATTGCATTGTGACATGTCATGTAACATGTAACATGTGACAAAATTGACAAATGACAAAATAAAATGGACTACCCAATTTATTTAAGTGTGCCGAAAATGGAGGGAGTATAAGGTTCATATTGTGTTTTTATTTTTAATTGGAAACATACTGATTAAAGCCTACTATCTAGCCTTGCATGCCTAGTCTCATCTTGAGAAGAACAAGACCATGCATTGGCTCCCCAATATAGACCCCCTCCCCCCCCCCCACCGGTTTTCCATCATAGAAACAATATGGATTTCTCCATTATTCATTCACTACTTCATCATATTATTTTCTAGTGTAAGAAAATAATTTTACTCTCTACTTTTGTGAAAATTTTAGAGAACTAAATACCTCACAAAATTCTCCTCTCTTGGCCGAAATACAAGAGAACAAAATCAATATTTTTGTGTCTAAATTTTAAGTAAGATTAGTATTATTACTAGCTCATAATAATATTAGTCATTAAGGGTGTTCCTTGGGTATAAACTTTTGGGAGAGATTCTAATTTGAATCTTAGTTCATCCATTGTTGGAAAGCTCAAGAACTAACAAGTAGGAGATCTTGTTGGTGCCCAATAAATCCGAAACACCAATGTAAGAAGTGACGATTTCTTCTCTACTTTGTTTTATGTTTGCATGCATAAGATCATGTATTTATTTTATGACCAAATAAATTAATTCATATATGAATATGTATACTAATGAGATTAATGAATCCTAACAGATAATGACTTGCTAATGTAATGTAACAACTAATATGAAAATGCTAATAACAATAATGAAAACTATGAAATAACGAGAATGGAAAATGGATTAACGAAATAAACTAGAAATGAAATTACCATAACAAGGAAATAGAACTTGAATATTGAAGAACTCAAATAAGAAACCCCAAATACTTGAATGTAAAGCTTGTATTATAAAGAACAAATGCTTAAAGTAAATTGTTTATAACAAGGAAATGCTTAAAGAAATGTAAGCTATTCTGAAAACTAGAGTATTGTGTGCTTAAGGTGTATGAAAAGTGTATGAAAAGATGATCCCTAATGACGGATTAAGCACCCTTTATATAGGAATAAAGGGTGAAACGTAAAAATCCTAGGTGAAGGTGACCCCGATCGGGGACACCCCACCCCGATCGGGGACGTGGGTTTCTCCGTTTATTGCTATTGATTCTTGATTAATAAGCAAAAGGTATCCTAAGCTCCGTGTTAATGCTCCTTAATTCATCGCCTAAAAGCATCAATTTGGAATCCTAATCTTGCAATTTAGCTTGATCGCTTGGACTTTTTTTGGGCTTTATTTTCATTTCCTCATTTATGCATCAACCCATGTCACTTTCTTCATGCTCGGAATTTCTTTGCTCGGAATTTCCCAAAACGCCCTTCCGTTTGCATGATCTTGTTTCTTTTAGCCTCGTGAACTTTAGTTCTTGCAAATTTGACGGGAAAAAGCTACCGAATGCTTCATTTCCTACAAAATACAATGAATACAAGCGAAGACACCTAGAACACGAAATTAGCTCACTCGGTCGAGTGGACGGTCTACTCAGTCGAGTACAGTCTTATAAAATGTGAGGTGTTATAGCTAAGCTCACCCAAGCTCCTTCTCCATAAGGTTCATCCTGCTAGTCAACTCGTGGGAGTTGGCTAGCTGCTCGCCTAAGCTCGGGCTGGGCTCATGGGAGTTAAGTGAGCTCGTGGGAGCTCACTCTGCTTTCTTTCTTATTTGGGCGTGGCTGCCTCCCAGCTTATGGGAGTTGGCTAGGACTTGTGGGGGTTCCTCTTCACTGCCCGAATGCTTGTTTTATTTACTAAGGCCTTTAGTCTTGGTCTCCTCTTTGATGCTTGGTCGTTATATGAGGTCAATTTAGCTCCGTAATGCACCATTTACGCAAGGCTAATGCTCTCCTCCTATAAAGGCACCAAACCTCATAGAATTTCCATAATAGGAAGCTAATGACAATAAACGACCCTAATAATCACGTAAAAGCATATGAAACGACGGCTACTTAGGGGACTAAATGTGCGTAAATATGAGTCACATCATTGGGCCTTAGTAAGCCCCTTTTTTCAGATTTCCCCTTCATTTCTCAACCCTAACATCTCCAAACTCCCTCTCTACCTTTCAAATCCTCTCAAAACATCCCAAGAACCTTATCCTTTGGAAGTGTTACCTTACTTTGAAGACTTGGTGTTCAAGCTTAATGTGACTCGTATTTACGCACATTTAGCCCCCTAACTAGCCTCGTTTCATATGCTTTTACGTAACTATTAGGGTCATTTCTTGTCTTTAGCTTCCTCTTATGCAAATTCAATGAGGTTTGGTGCCTTTGTAGGAGGAGAGCATTAACCTTGTGTAAATGGTGCATTACTAAGCTAAATTGACCGCATCTAACGACCAAGCATCGTGTAGGAGACCAAGACTAAAGGCCTTAGTCAATAAAGCAAGCAAATTGGACAATGAGGAGGAACCCCACGAGTTGTAGCCAGCTTCCATGAGCTAGAAGGCAGCACCGCCCAAGCAAAAGAGATAAAGGAGTGAGCTCCCACGAGCTCACTGAAGCCCCCGCGACCCAAGCCTTAACTCGAGCAAGCTACAGTCAGCTCCAACGAGCTGACTAGCATGATGATTTCCAAAGGGGAGGATCCCGAGCGAGCCAGGCTTGGGCCCCACAAGCTGATTGACAGGACGTGCAACCAAGAGAAGGAATTGTGGGAGCTAGTTCAGCTCTAGCAAGGCGATGAACTTCCTTAAGGGGCTTAATCGTCATTTAAGCCCTTAGTTAACCTAATGCTTATACTTAATATATAAATAACTCATGTATTTAGAGGAAAACACGTATTATCTTAGCTTGTTAGACTACTCTAATTAACTTAATTAGATATTAATCCTTCCTTAATTATTGTTCAAGAAATCTTAGATATAGCTTGGTAATTGAATAATTCTTGGGTTTGTATCGGGGAATGGACAACTCTCAATAATTAATCAAGCTTTCTTCTATTATTCTTACATTTCCTTTGTTCATCTTAAGTTGGTATAGTTCCTTTACTCTTTATTTAATCTTTTAATTAATATTTTGTTAATTGCTTTACTCCTTCATCATGTTTATGCTTGTTAAGATGATTGACACCATGAATGACATGATTTCCATGATGATGTGTGAGTAGTCTCTTAGCTAGGGTTAGTGGAGGGATTAGGGGAGTAAACATGGGTTAGATCTATGCTTAATGAGTTCATATGAATGATATGTTATGCTTTCAACTTATGCACATGTTATGCTTGATGAAATGCTTTATTGACAACCTAAAATGATTATCTTATCTTTTCAAGAAGACGTGTAAGACATAAATCAACTCAAGGCTTGTTAGACCATGCATATTGTTGAATAGGGAGAAAGAAGTCGTTGTAGCTGTCGTAAGCTATAAATTAACTCGACTCCGAGGACTAAGTCTCCTTAGGAATTGTAAGACATAAATCAACTCGATTCCAACATAACTATAATCGTTTGTATGACTCATTAATGTGATTATACCATGTTTCCCTTTGAACCCATGTCACCCTAGTGTTTTTAATCATTTGTTTACATCTCTACTTGTTTGCTTTGCTTTCATTTGTTTACATTTTCATCTTAGTATTTTAGTTTACAACTCAAACCCAATAGTAACACCAAGACATAACTACTTTGCATTAGATAACTATTTGATAAACCGTCCCTTGGGATCCGACCTCTACTTACTCCTTTAATAGGTTGTTTGTTTTGTTTATAAATATGTTTTGATGTTGATTGTTGACGACACGATCCCACCAGAGCTTCAACCTTTTCACTTATTTACCTTTTGTAAATTGTTATTCACTCTTTTCCTCTTCTTATTTATTAATAGTACCTGTAGATACACTTATCTATTGAGTCTCCAACAAATACCCGATGATTAACGGACTACAACATGCTTAAGAATCGATACGTTTAATCGACAGTTTTGTATAACTATACGTCGGAAAACTCAAAATGATTTCGAAAAGAAACATTTTCAAACTTTTCAAAAGTACGTGTAGTGTTTAATGCACGACAACAGGGTCGTAATGACACTAACTAGAGTCAAAACTGACACCGGACCAAAAACCGACTCAAAAATTCAAATCTCGACTCCAACAACGAGTCAAACCGAGTCAAACACAAAAAACAAACATCACAAAGCTTCCATGTTAAGTATACCTGGTATACTTGAATGGTCAAGTACTACAATCATGCCATCCAAAACCTAGGATAGAACAAATCATGATATCAATTGCGTGATAGTGACAAGACCGCTCGAAGACCCGCGAAATGGCTCGCGCCTCTTCGAGTAGCCCATGTGGCCACATCTCTCAAAATGTACACAACCACTCAATATTCTATAGATACCCCTCAAATGACACCATTTGAAGGTACACGAGTGTCCGCCCCCTAATTTCTCCCCTTAAAATTCTAGACTCGGCTTCTTAAGTCATAAACCGACACGTGTTTCTGACCTACCGATCGAAAATACAAGCCATACACATTGTTTGGTACCGTCATCGTGCATTAAATCACTTGAACGACCATCTCGACCAACTACATGGTGTCGGTTTAAACTCGTCGTCAAAAGCTACCAACCAAAACAATAATTATAACTTCAGAAACTACTCTTAGTAAAGAGGTAAGTAAAGGTCGGATCCCAAGGGACGGGTATTGGTGTAGGATTCTCAATTGCAAATGGTTGTGTCTTAGGGTGTCACAATTTAGGTTGAGATGAAATTGGTCTAAACTAACTAACAAGATAAAAGTAAAATAATGAAAACAAGCAAGGTAATTAAAAGGAGATGTAAACAGTTGATTAAAGGCACTAGGGTGTCATGGGTTCATAGGGGATTCATGGGAGTTTATCATACAAACATGTTCTCAATTATATGCAAGCACTTATTGTTGTGATGAGATCGAGTTAGTGTATATCTTACAATCCCTAAGAAGGTTTGGGTCCCGGAGCCGAATCGATTAGATTGTACAACACCTACAAGTCGACTTAATCCTTCCTATCCAACTATATGCATGGTCTAATGAGGCTCGAGTTGGTGTATAAGCTTACAAGCCTCATTGAAGAGATAGGTGACGGGTAAAAAATGCAAGGATTCATAGGCTCGCATTTCATCAAACATAACATGTGCATAAGTTGAAATCACAACAAGCAAGCAAATTAATTATGAAAACATATTAGATTAAGCATGAATCATTCCCCATGTTTGTTTCCCCTAATTCCCTATTAACCCTAGCTAAGGAAACTACTCACTCATGATCAAGTTTAGCATGCTTATAACGTTGTCAATCATACTAACAAACCAAAACATGATGAATAAATGAAAGTAATTAAACAAGATTAACAGAGAATTTTACCTATGAAGATGATTCCAAATAATAAAGCAAAGAATAATAGAAGTACTTGATGATTGATGGAAGGCTGTCAATCCTCCAAATAAACCCAAATAATCTTCTAATTACCCAAAATAAAGGAACAACAATAGAGAAATTAAGGAAAGATTAAGATGTGATTAATATTGAGAAATTGTATTACAACTAAATTAAGACTAATTTGAGAGTATTAAGATGAGATTAAGAGAGCATAAGAGATGATACTAATCTAGGTAGTACAAAGCGTATTTATACTAAAGATTAGGTACAAAGATTAGGTTTACTAAGGGCTTAAAAGACTATTAAGACCCTAAGAAAAGTTGTGGAAATGCTACTTCCGAAGGAAATGAGCGGATCAACTTGCTAGTCCTGCCTTGATCCGCCTGTCCCGTGCTGTGGCACGGGCTCTTCTGACTTGTGATCCGCTCGGATCCTGGGGAAGACGCTCGGATCCAGGTGCTGCAAGCCGCTCATCTTGGGCATACGACGCTCGGATCCTGGTGTTCAGAGATGCCCGGATCGTGCATGATCCGCTCGGTTTCCTGGACAGACTGCTTTTCTTCTTTTGCTCCTTAACAATCCTCAAGGATCATGTCGGGGATACAAGGATCCTTTTATCATTGACCATTTCACTTTATTATCTACTTAGGCCTCTAGTGTTGGTCTTCTCTTTGATGCTTGGTCATTAGGTGCGATCCATTTAGCTCCATTTCGCCTCATAAATGCAAGGTTAACAATCCTTTCCTACCAAGGAGAAAAAACCTCAAAGAATATCCAAAATGGGAATCTAAAGATAGTAAATGACCCAAATAAGTGCTTATAAAGCATAGGAACGAGGTTAATTCGGGGACTAAATGTGCTCAAATATGAGTCACATCAAACATCCCCAAACCGAACCTTTGCTCGTCCTGAGTAAAGAGGTGACTAAAACTAGGACCTTTATTTAAACCAACCTACTAATATAGCCGATATGAGACAATTAGCGGGTCTCACTCCGCCCCTTCAACTTACAATAAGACAACCATGAGGTAGGATGCCTTCTTGCAAGGCAAGGCGGGGCTTGCCAAAATGGCGATACATCCAAGCATTAAGCACACAAAAGCAAGTAATGGATGCATCTACAAAAATGAATAGCCACTTTCCTCATCTAAGTGGCGGAAATTATCTAAAAGGGAAGCAATCTAAGGGTACACATTCCATCATAGATACGGTTTCTTCAAACTACTAAGCCTAGAAGGATACTAATAAATCACCTCCAAGTTGTGTCAAGCTAGGGTACCTTTGTCCTCAATCGTTAAATGCTTTTGTCAAGAGTAGTCTCCCTATGGTGTTAGAAACACTGGAGGATCGCGGAATTCCCCTTCTTGCCTAGACAAGAAGAAGGGTCGTCCCCTCTCTACCATGCACAAAAGTGGATTCGATGGATAAAGGGATCAATGTGTTTTGAGTTTCATATGGGAGTTTGCTTTTGTTGTTGTTTTTCCCCCCAATTTCTTGTGGCATTTGACATTTGAGAACACTTTCTTTTTGCCATTTCTTTGATATTTGGCATTTCAATACTTGACAATTTCAACTTTTTTGCATTTTCTTTTGAACATTTTCAAAGTTACCCCAATTAGTAATGAGGGTGCCTTTTATTTGATGCATAGGAGTTCTTATTTTTGTACTCCTCTTTTCTTTGATGCAAATTACAAACTTTTTTACTTTCATTTCAATGCCTGAACTCAAATCTTGATAATTTTTTTTGTGCCTGATACGTCTGTCGTGTACCTATCAAAAATAAACTAACTAAACTAACTATATAGCTAGGGAAGTCAGGCCGATCTCCTCAGGGAGGCAAGATATCTGTAGAAGTCCGTCTATTAGGTCACAAATGGGGGTTGTTGAATTGTTTTCTAAACTACAAAGTTTAAAGGAAGAGAAGTAGAGACAAGAGCAGTAAAGGCAAGAAAATAAGATTAATCTATAAGATAGAGAAGGGACATGTCGGGAATTCGGTTTACTACGGTAGTCCAGTGACACAGCTGTAAACAACTCAGACGAATTAATGCAAGACGGATGTGGAAAGGTCCTTTCGGTCCACTTTCTATCCTAAAATACCACTAACTTAACTTTCGTTCTCGTCAGGGTAGTCTACTGTTAATAGCAGGCCTATTTAGTCCAATCTTTCGATCTAGGATTAATTTTAGCCAGATTAAAGGGATGACTCAGAAGCGTGCTCTCAACTAAGTCGATAAATACAATTAAATTGCTATGGTGACAGAATCTCACAATTAATTCATCTAACCTGTTCACTAAATCGTCACATTCCTACCGTAGATCCCCTAATCCCAACATGCATTAAATTTAGCTACTCATATCGCTATTAATGTCAAAACTAATAATAAATGACGAATTAACAATAAACATGATGAAATAACAAATAAAATGCATAAAAGTAAATTAGGGCAGAAATTAAGTATGACTAAACGAAGAATTAAAGCAAACAAAAGAGAGATTATTATTAAGGAAAGAGAAAGGGATTACAATAGTGCGAATCCGGCGTAAAGAACACAAAATCCGAGCAAAACAATCCCGATGTAGATACCCAGTATCTGCGGAGACTCCAACAAACACCCGATGATTATCGGACTACAACATGTTTTGGGATCGAAGCGTTTGATCGACAGTTTGTGTACAACTTTACGTCGGAAAACTTAAAACGATTTCGAAAACAAAACATTTCAAAACATTTCAAAAATACCTGGAGTGTTTAATGCACGACGACGGGGTCGCAATGACACTAACTAGAGTCAAAACCGACACCGGACCAAAAACCTGTTGGGAAATGTGTCCTCAACAATAGTGCGATCATATGATTTAAATATCATTATTAAATCTCATTTTAATGAATACAATTGGGAAGTAATTTTGTTATCACAATCGGTCAACATATATCGGTAATGATTGGTCGACTAGAGTTTGACATTATCGCAGTGTGACGGTGGTGATCGATTGACCCTAGGTCATACCTAAAGGGCAATACTCTTAATTGATTATTTAATTAATCGTATAACGTTACGAGTTAATTAAATTATTTGAAAATTGACGGACGATTTTGGAAGTAAAATTTACGTATCAAATTGAAATGTGATTAAATGAGATACGGTCTGAGTAATTGAACTGTATCATTACTCGGATGAAATTATTGTTTACAGAAACAATTAAATTTGAATGAATTATTATAAATACAATATGTTGTGATTTATAATTGGTAAAATTTTGGTACAAGTAATTATGAAATTACTAAGTCGATTTTTGTATATGACGTATTTTTATTAATACGTTGATTTTTAATATGTTAAAAATACATAACAAATTTATGTCACATATGACATGTGACATATTGACAATTGACAAAAATAATATGGAATCCATATTATCAAATGGACCGAAATTACAAGAAGAGGGTTAAGCTAATTAATTGTTTAATTAGTAGCTAAACATAATGATTGTTTTGCTTTAGTAGCCTTGCATGCCTATGGTGCATTGTGAAGACAAATGAGCCCATGCATTGGCTCCTTTCCACCTCCTCTTGGCCGGATTTTTAGAGAAGAAAAATCACTTGATTTTTCCTCTTATATTTTAAATATACACTATAATGTTATGGGTGTATTATTCATTCACTTATTCATTCCATAAATCGAAAAATAAGAGTTTTAGAGAGAATAAGAGCTCCCAATCTCTTCCTCCCCTAAACCGAAAATATTCAAGTGTTTAATAATATTTTTGGTTCAATTTTCTTCTAGATTTTTATTATACTAGTTCCTATAATATCAATCTTAATTAAGAGAAAGCCTTGGGTATAAAGCTTAGGGAGAGATCTTATACTTAGATCTTGTTCATCCATAAGGAAAAGCTCAAGAACAAGAGAGAAAGGTGATCTCTCTTGTGCCCAATATAACCGAAATCATCATTGTAAGGACATGATTTCTCCTCTATTTTATATTGTTTGCATGCATAAAATCCGTATTTAATTTTATGACAAATTTATTTAGACATATATGAGTATGTTAATATGTATATGAATCTACATTTCTTTCAATCGGTATCAAGAGCCACGGTTGTTTGCATGCAAATCGGTTAAAAGTTTTTCCGAGTTATAAGAATAACAAATAAAACTTGTAAAATTTGTGTTATTATGATATATCACGAAATTAATCCATGCATGTTAATATTTCTGGTCCTAAAATGTTTTAGGATATTTTGGTTAATTTTTCGGATTTTTATTGTTCATAATTTACAATAATGGCATTTAAATGTGATTTTATGAGTAAAAATGTCATTTTTGGTCTAAAATTAGCTATACTTTGAATTTTCACTTGGTTTTTGGATATGTTGTCACATATATTATTTTGAGATAACCTGTAAATTTTCATAATTTTTGGACTCGTTATGCTCGAAAAATGAATTTTTCATTATTAAATTCGGATTTAGGTGAAAAATAGGTTAATATGAGTTAAATTTCGAATCTGGTCATAGAAAATTAATATGTTGTCACATGCAATTTTACAAGATGTGTGTAAAATAATTGGCTATAAAGAAGTCTTTTTGCATGATTTATGGATTTTTGAAGAAAAATAGCATAAATAGTGACATTATTAGTGGAAAATTAATAAAACATGATCTATGACTTAGAAAAAACGTTTAATGTTGCATTTTATTATCATTTTCAGATCTAAAATTGAAAAGTTAATGAATATAATTTTTCCCATGTTTTTATGATTATTTTATTAAAAATCGATAAACCGCAACGTTGTTTTTCCGGTAAATTTTTCGAAATTTTTAACCTAAGATTTTGAACATTATGAGTGTCATGGAAATTTTCCAGAATTTTCATGAATTTAAATTTCAAATTTTGAATTTATTTGAAATTTTTTGATTTATTTGAAGTTTAATAGCTTATTTTTGTAATTTTTGGTCCATTTATGAACAATTTTGTAAATAAAGGTTAATTATGGTCAAATTATTAGTGAAGACTAAATTTTGAGTCCTAAGAGGTTAGAGTAATTAACTTATGCATAAATATGAGTTTATGTATTTTTGTGATTATAAAATGTTGAAATCACGCAAATCCGTTAAAACCGAGTAATATACGATATTGGCTAATTAAAGGCGATTTAGCATAAAATTGAGCATGTTCATACATATTATAATGCTGCATTTTATTTATGATTGTCATAATTTTAATTTATGTAATTTTTGAATTATGTAATTTTACTTAGTATGGCCTTAGATTTAATTGGTATTTCCCGAAATGTATGGGAATATAGATTCGGTTGTAATTTTTATTGTGATCTCGTATCACCGTTTTGTAATTTAATAGATTTATTTTATTTTAGTTACAAATGTATAATAGGAAATTATGTAATTTGTTATGTAATTTAATTTATCTCGGAGTTCTCAAAGACGGATTTCTTCAAGAATGGCGATACATAAAGACGGTGTTACCTCGAGATGCGTGCCACAACCGAAGTTCAAGGGACCAATGGAGTTGGTTTCCGAATATGTAATAGATAAATAGTTTTCTATTTTAGGAAAGGCCATACTAGGATTTATTTATCTTTATGCTTGCATTTTATTTTATGTCACATGCATCGCTAAATCGCCATAACTAAAACATGCATCCTTATTTTATCGAGTTTATCGACCGTGTCAATTAAAATTATCGTAGTTCACCGCTTTAGTTCACTTAAAACGTGATAGATAATAAATTGACATGACCTCTCGCTAAAATAAACAATTGAGACATAGCCTTACCAAATAGTAGAAACCATGAAAACCTATTTCGTGAGGGAGTGCACTCGGCCCTACCGGGTACAAACCTTGTTACGTAGGGGAAGTGGGTGATGAATGTTAATCCACCGAATTCATGTTGATGAGGGTTTCATCGGCCATACCGTGCCCAAGTTGATGTGGATTTGGATCATGGACACATTTATTCGAAATTTGGATTGAGCTCAACGGAAGTATTCGCGACCGTAGTTGCATGTGTTACGGGCTATAGATAAATATTAAAGTAATTTTATCGACCAAGAGTTCTAAAAGTAGAATCGATTAAAGCGTTAATCCACCTAGTTATATTGATAAGGGTTTCATCGGCCATACCGTGCCTAAGTCGATATGAATTTGGGTCTTGGAATCATTTATCATAGTTGGGTAGAGGTCACTATGTAAATGCTTTACTTGTTATTTACAAGTATTATTATAACGATAAATGTTAAGTTTTCCACTATTCCGTTATCACATTGTTCTATTTCTTTACCACAATTCATATACGATATCATTTCGATTTTTGACTCAAATCTCCATTAATCCATCGTAACTAAAGACAAATATGAATTTGCTTCTAAAACCTCAAATGAACCATTGCTAAGGATCTCTTGTAAAGAGTATAGATTAAAGTTATTCATTATCAAACAGGTTTTTGATTCTTGACTAACACATCTACTTACAATGGATTGTTATTCATATACTTAATTGAATTAAGTACCTTGAAGCGATAAATTGTTTTGGTAATTAGTTTTGTCAGAATTCGTAATTGACCAAAATAACGCAACCACTTCAATGAAAGTTTTAAGACTAAAACGATTGAATTAAAGAGTAATCTTTATAAGATTCACCTTTGCTTCTCTAAGTAAAGACTCATTGAAATGAGTGGGAGCATTCTCTTAAACCGTTAAGATGAGGACGAGGTTAAAGAAGTAAAATTAGAATGGAATTGATACAAGGTTATGTTATAGGTAAAGTTGTTGAGAATGACGATACTAAACCTATCAATCCCGACCGATAAAGTTTCCGTTGTCTTAAATGTTAGACACGAGAAAGGAAACTACCCCAAATTATTGAAGAATCAACAAGTTAGTTGTGGGACATCTAATGAGACCTTCTTCGTTAAATGTTTATTTGATTAAACATAAATTTTGCTAGTACCACTTCGTCAATATTAGAAACCAGTGGAGGTTTTCATCATTATGTTTGATACATAGGATGATTAGAATATGACGACTAGCAACAATGAAGTCGAGAGATAGAGTAATTGTGTACTCAATCTAGTTTTTGGATTTAAAGTTGTACTTAATTATGACTATTAAGTGCATAAACTCTAAATAAGAATATAAACTTGTTAAGATACAAAAGAGGTTTTCACTTTTGTGACCCTATACACCACGATTTGATGTATGGCTAGCCCATTATCAAGGTGATTATATTCTAAACCAAACTAGAATGATATATCATGTAGATGATGTAAGATTCAAATTGGTAACCCAAGATTAAACCTTAAAATTTTGGAATGATGAACGCAAAGAGTTATCGAGTACTCTTGAAACCACTAGATTGTTAATGGTATATGCGTATCTTGTATTCAAAGCAAGATGTCTCGTGCCTTTTGGTTGAAAAGGAGATCGAGGTTATAAATCATTGATCCATAATAGGTTGATCATTCTCTTTTACCAACGATTTAAGTTGACACTAGTGTGTTCACTTAATGAAGTAAATAGAGAAATCTTTGAAGAAGTTCAAGAGTTCAAGGAATCACGATTTAGTCGTGATGGGACTATCAAAGTGAAGACTTTGATATAAGCCAAAGGAAATGTGATATAGTATCACAAGTTAATCTCTCTAAGCACGCATTATGAAATAATGTGTGGATGGATAAGAAATCAAACGCTATTCGATAAGGTTTGGACTTCGATCAAGTTACTTTGAGTTACTTGATCCTTTTGGGGATTTTATCATTTTTGTCTAAATTATTTTTCCACTAAATCGAATCATATGAGATATGAAATGGTAAGGGTACCATGTTTGTAAGTTTTCACAAGAAACAAATGCTCATTTTTCCCTTTTCATTTATCACAAGTACGACGGGTTTGCGGCTCGTGAAGCTGTCTTACTAAAATACAAGTTTATTTTTAGAAGACAGAGTGGGAGAAATTATTCAAGAGCCACAAAGAATGCCACAGAGGATGTTATGTCGCAAGAAAATGGTCTTTCTTGGCTACATGAGACGTTTTGTGTAAGACATTGTTTCTTCAAAACCTAGGAGGTTAAATTCGTCACTTGTTAAAAATGATGAATTCATGCTACTTTTAAGAAAGTTAAGAGCTTATAACTTACAAAAGAAATTGTTTGATTCAAGTTGATTACTTCTAGAAAGTAATGAACATATGACTTACATAAGAGTGTTTAAAGTCACAACTCAATACAAGGCTTAGAGCCATGAAAATCCAAAACATAAGGGCTTGATTAGTGACAAAGGGTTTTGCACTAATAAAGAGATATTTCAAAGCAAGATTGGTGGCAAAGGGTTTTGCACTAGTTGAAATGCTTAAGTCTATTTGGATCTTCTTGGGGATATATATCATTATGAGATATATAGTAAGTGAATCTAAAACCCACTTCTTCAATAGAAAGAATGTATTCAATACATGTCATGAGTTTTATAGATTCTTGCAATCCTAAGATAATGTGAAACTTAAGAGAGAATCTTAAGTAGGACATCAATGAGTTGGAATCAACATTTCGATCATGTGATAAAACATTTCTCGATAAGTCGAGAAGTTGTGTTTATACATGAAGTTTAGTGGGAGTTACGGAATTTTTAATTAGTCCGATATGTGGATAACATATTGATCATTGAGAATGATTTAAGACTTTTGGAGTATTATAATACATCTTGAATATCCGGATTTATGAAGATAAATCCACATGATATTAGCGTCAATAAGAAGTCTTATGTTGATAAGATTCATGACTAGTTCAATTAAATTGAACATATTTGATTGATTCCATTTGCTTCCGCTGCCGGATCAATTAAATGAGTAAAGATGTATAACACTTCATATACTTTGAGTATGATGAATTGTTTTCAAAATCGAATTTAAGTAATCTTTAACAAGTAAGCTATAAAGATTACCCTTAAAAGTGCTTGCAGAAGCATTAAGGCTATGATGCAAAGTGTTTATGATGCAATATTGTGTAAGGGTGTTACACAAGTGACAATTGACAATTGAGATTGCGCATGGTTTCCGACAAAACCATAATCAAAACACATTAGGATGGTTAAGATACCATTGTGGCTATGTTAATTAAGAAGTAGATTTTCTAGAATCGTTCTGGACAATAAAGAACAATAAGAGATATTTACAACGAAAAATTGAGTACACTTGCAATCATGAGATGTGCAAGAGGATGAGTCCCACACACTGTGAAAACAGTGGGAGCTATTCTTAAGCTAGAGGACCTATGTCTTGATTGGATCTCGACACTTACTCAGAAAGTTTTGTGATGCAAATGTATACATTACAAAGGAAAACGAGTATGTAGTAAGGTTGAGTAAGGTACAAGAAATTGATAAAACCTACTAACCAAAGCCTTCTCAAAGGCTAAACATGATGAGTCATGTCATTTCAATTGAATTGAAATGAACAACTACGTACAAGATCAAATTAGATTATAGATTATGAAATAGTAATCAAGCATTGACTATTCATGTGTGATAATCGCATTTGTCGTTCGAGTTTTACTTTAAAACTCTTTTATTATACCTTGTTATATCCAAACGGGTTGTAGAGACAATTGAACCCCGTTAAAGTGAACACGGATTAGCATGGTATTCGCCCATAGTCACTTGTATGAGGTGACGTCTCGAAGTGACTAGAGTGTGATGCGATTGATGGCAAGTTCAAGTGCCATAGAGTCATGTGAGATGACTAGTCGATCACATAGGCAGACTGTTAGGAACATTTTGTCGGGCCTAATGACCGCTTATAGAGTTCTGGCAAATTTAAATAGCCTGGTCGTGGCGAGAGCTGCTATAGTATTCAAATGAGTCGATTCTTTTGACTAAAGACTATTCACCTAAGATGGCTCAGTTTCAAATTAACTTTGATTTGTGTTACTACGACCTTCGTAAATGGGGTCAAATGGGCATATTTTGGGTTATGATGGCTGTGGCTAGTCGAAGGGAATGAGTGCGATAGGAATTGTCCACCCCCTTGTCAGGGTTAAAACAATATCTCGGGCCACTCGAGGAGTAATGAACTGGAAATGCGTGGCCACGCTCGGACGGTATCCGAGTGGATAAATCCGGTCAATCAGCTTATTCTCCGGATCGAGGAAACCACTCTTGATATGATCACTTGCAAGTACGACCTGAAAGACACCTTGCATTGAGTGGGAGATAGTAATAGGACAAGAGAATTGGTGACGCACACTTGTCGAGGACAAGTGGGAGATTGTTGGGAAATGTGTCCTCAACAATAGTGCGATCATATGATTTAAATATCATTATTAAATCTCATTTTAATGAATACAATTGGGAAGTAATTTTGTTACTGTCAACTGGTCAACATATATCGGTAATGATTGGCTGACTAGAGTTTGACATTACTGTCGTGTGACGGTGGTGATCAGTTGACCCCCTAGGTCATACCTAAAGGGCAATACTCTTAATTGATTATTTAATTAATCGTATAACGTTATGAGTTAATTAAATTATTTGAAAATTGACGGACGATTTTGGAAGTAAAATTTACGTATCAAATTGAAATGTGATTAAATGAGATACGGTCTGAGTAATTGAACTGTATCATTACTCGGATGAAATTATTGTTTACAGAAACAATTAAATTTGAATGAATTATTATAAATACAATATGTTGTGATTTATAATTGGTAAAATTTTGGTACAAGTAATTATGAAATTACTAAGTCGATTTTTGTATATGATGTATTTTTATTAATACGTTGATTTTTAATATGTTAAAAATACATAACAAATTTATGTCACATATGACATGTGACATATTGACAATTGACAAAAATAATATGGAATCCATATTATCAAATGGACCGAAATTACAAGAAGAGGGTTAAGCTAATTAATTGTTTAATTAGTAGCTAAACATAATGATTGTTTTGCTTTAGTAGCCTTGCATGCCTATGGTGCATTGTGAAGACAAATGAGCCCATGCATTGGCTCCTTTCCACCTCCTCTTGGCCGGATTTTTAGAGAAGAAAAATCACTTGATTTTTCCTCTTATATTTTAAATATACACTATAATGTTATGGGTGTATTATTCATTCACTTATTCATTCCATAAATCGAAAAATAAGAGTTTTAGAGAGAATAAGAGCTCCCAATCTCTTCCTCCCCTAAACCGAAAATATTCAAGTGTTTAATAATATTTTTGGTTCAATTTTCTTCTAGATTTTTATTATACTAGTTCCTATAATATCAATCTTAATTAAGAGAAAGCCTTGGGTATAAAGCTTAGGGAGAGATCTTATACTTAGATCTTGTTCATCCATAAGGAAAAGCTCAAGAACAAGAGAGAAAGGTGATCTCTCTTGTGCCCAATATAACCGAAATCATCATTGTAAGGACATGATTTCTCCTCTATTTTATATTGTTTGCATGCATAAAATCCGTATTTAATTTTATGACAAATTTATTTAGACATATATGAGTATGTTAATATGTATATGAATCTACATTTCTTTCAAAACCGACTCGAAAATTCAAATCCCGACTCCAACAACGAGTCAAACCAAGTCAAACACAAAAACCAAAAGTATCTCAAGCCTTCTATACTAAGTTTTCCCGGATTCATGTTGGTCAAGTCCCAAACATGTGACTACAAAACCTAGGATAGAACAAATCATGATTGCGTTTGTTGTGATAGTGACAACACAACTCTAAGTGCCGCGATTTGGCTCGCGCCTCTTTGAGCAGCCCAGGTGGCCACGTCGCTCAAAACTCACACAACCACTCATTCTCCTATAAATACCCCTCAAATGCCACCCATTTGAGACTTACGCGAGTGTCCGCCCCCTCTTTTCTCCCTTAAAATTCTCGACTCGACTTCTAAAGTCACAACCCGACGCGTGTTTACGACCTACCGATCGTAAACACGAGCCTTACACATTGTTTGGTACCGTCATCGTGCATTAAACCACTTGCCCGACCACTTTGACCACTACACCATCACTAATCTTTTAAAACACTCTTTTACTTACCAAAACGGTTTTAAACCGAGTTTTTTTCTTATCAAACAAGTTGTTACACTTACGTCGGTCACTCGCCATAACCAAACATGTAAGTATGAGGGTGTAAAAATCCTCTTTTATTATGTTTTCATTCGTTTCATGACTTTAACATGCTAAAACATGCATAACATGAACCAAAACAAGTAATAAACGAGCCAAAACTGATTTTTGTTCTGAGGCAGAAGCCCCTTAGGTCGCCTATTGGCTCGCGCCTAAATGGGTTACTCAGACCAGAGATCAACCGTGTTTGTTCTCGTCATTTCCCTTAATCCATTTTCATATTTGTAATCGGTTTTTACCATTTCAAGTATTTTCGAAACCTTTTTGTTTCATTTCACATGTTTTAACCATAAAGCATTTTTCACCCTTGGTTCTTCATACCATGACGGTTAAATCCGTGTTTTGGTGATAATATTTGGTTAATGACATTTAAGAGGTATTTTAAAGCCTTTTATTTCATTTTCTTTACATTTTTCAAACAAGCATATTAGTCACCAACACGAAATCATCCTTGGTTCTACATACCATGCCGGATTCTAACCCGGGTACGATGACGAGTATCGACTAATTACATTCAAAATGGACTTAAAACAATTAGTCCATAATCATTTTCAAAACTATTCATGTCAAGCTTATCAAATCGGACCCGACACCGAATATTATCAAATAATGATGATTATTCGAGTCTAGTCCTTCAAATCAACAAATGCGGTCTAAACGACCCTTTCAAAATCAAACCGGGTTCAAATACCCATTCTCAATACGTTTCATGATGTTTTCTAAACAGTCAGAACACGGCATACAGCCGTTGACTAACCCGCGCCTCAAGCAGGCCTTTTCCTTCTCATTTTCAAAACCAGAGGGAGGCCCCTTACACCGCCGGCTGGCTCGCGCCTCTTATAGCCGTCTGGTACAGGGCCTGTTCCCTTCCAGCATTAGTCTAGGACGGTCCCGACTCCGGTTAACCCGGATATAGGACGGATCAGATGACTATTCAACCCATATTTGCAAAATGCCTTACTAAGACAAATGGATCATGTTATGCACCCTAAACCTAATACGGTAAATAGATGTTTAATTTCCGTCTTGCATGCAAATCAACCGTTAATCCAACTCGACATCTTATACTTGATACTTGGATTAAATCAACCGACTTAGAAAGCTCTCACATGTTAGGTTTAAAACATTGGATGCGCATTTATGCATTTAAACCGTTTTATCAACTTTTGCATTCAACCAACCAAGATCGATCAGTAGAGGCCGCTAAACGCGGGCGGGATTGGGTGTCTGATTAAAGGGCTTCCCAATACGTACCTTCACCTCTTACTCAGAAACTTTGGATAGTGGACGACCTTATCCAGGGCGTACGAGAGTCATTCTAGAGATAGGATGCTAAAGAAGGACGATTTCCTTATCTTTAGTACCTATGTCAAACGCCGCTTTGTGCTTCGATTTGACCGAGGTATAAAGTGAAATTCGAACGGGTTCCAGGCATCCCACAAATGCTTGGTGGCGACTCCGAACATCTCTAATCATTTCGAGACCCTTACCGAGATTTAAACCGACCGATCTAAAACGATCCGGTCGAAAGCACCTTTACGCCGCCGAGCGTGGCTTTCAAAAAGACCGCCGCCATTGTCCACAGACGGCTGGGCATACGCAGGTGGGCCATGTCCACAGATTGGCGACTTCACTGGGAAAACTAGGACACTTACGTCTTTGTGATCCCTAGATGGTGAGACTCGAACGAGGTCTTGGTTGGAATGCATTAATTGATATTACGGTCACGGTCGGGTTCCTTGTCCGGGCCCACAACCTAACCCTTTTCGACCAATTGGCTCGTCTCGTCGGCGTGAGTTTTCTCATCCCTGCGTTTCGAATCCCGATTGAGTCAAGCATACCATTGACGTTACACGTTTCTGTTTCGTCAAAGAGCTTTCATCATTTTCGAGCACGAGGCTAGGGCACCCTCCTTACACATTTTGTTTGGATTGGTATCCCTCTCGCAAATCGGGGTTTGATTGCTTGGTGTGTAACCCACCCTTTTAAGCCAAAACCCGTGTCAGCATTATGCATAATATAATGAAACTGTGAGTGCTTATGTGCTACTTGATCATAAGTCCTTCCGTGTCATTTTGCAAACTTTCAAAATCACCTTTTTGCGCCGTTATAATGGCCATTTCAAACCTCGGTCTTTCGCCGACCGATGCACGCCTTTCTAGGCCGTCGTAATGACGATTTTCAAACCCAGTTTTGTATAACCATTTCAACACGTCTTTCTAGGCCGTCGTAATGACGATTTTCAAACCCGGTTTTGTATAACCATTTCAACACGCCTTTCTAGGCCGTCGTAATGACGATTTTCAAACCCGGTTTTGTATAACCATTTCAACACGTCTTTCTAGGCCGTCGTAATGACGATTTTCAAACTCGGTTTTGTATAACCATTTCAACACGCCTTTCTAGGCCGTCGTAATGACGATTTTCAAACCCGGTTTTGTACAACCATTTCAAAATCACCTTTTTACGCCGTCTTAATCAACGCGTCTAGACACGGATTTTAACCCGTTTCGCGCCGACAATGACTCTTTCAAAACCCGAGAAAAGCACACACCCTTTTCTCGAGACACTTTCGGGATCCCGAGGACCATACACCGTCCCCGAGACCTCTTCAAACATTTCAAACTCGATTTTCAAAACATACAATTTTGAATTTCAAAACCGTCTTGGGAAACAATGCACTGTTTTCCTAGCCGACTCAAACTCAAACCGTCATTTGCAAATAAACTTAAGACAACCCTTTTCAATTGATCGACTTGCGGATATCTCTATCTTCGGAAGCCACCCATTAAAGCGACAAATGAATCTTTTGAAAATTTCTATTTTCGAAAACTTCAGTCCACCATTCCAATTCCGCCTCGTGTCTATCGAGTCAAAGCAAACGTACTTATGGGTCTTTACTTATAAGTCGTCTCACCACGAGACCCGTCCAGTGGCGTCACGCCGTCATAATTGGACTCACGTCAAAGGTTCGGTCAAACACCGTCACGTTATACATCGAGTCAGCACCGAGGTACCACACACGGTCACCCCGTCTTGTTGAGTCGATCTTGGTCTCGTCCTCTGCGTTGTCTGCGTTCAGTCTTGGAACCGTGTCGGATTGAGTTGTAATGTGAGCCGTTTTTCTCCCTCAGAGCCATGGCCCCGTCTTCAACTTCGCCTGTCAACCACAACAACAATGATAACAACAGAGATGTCACAACCGATCAGCTGGCCAGCCTGCTTACCGCTCTTAAGGTCACCCTGGATCGCGTCGAGACCCGTATCGACGCCCTCGAAAACAAGGAAATTGGGGAACATAATACCCCACCTCTGACTGAAACTGAGAAGAGGCTGAAACTTCTGGAAGAACAACTCCTAGCCCGGGGTAACAACATCCACCTTGAAAATAACCGAAGGTTCGAACCTGTTGGGGACCAGTTACCCGACAACTTCACCCTGACTGATGTGCCTAAGTTCAAGGGAGTGGAGGACCCACTCAACCACATCCGTGCTTTCAAAGACTACATGGCCATTAAGGGGGTCAAACAGGAACTTTTTACCAGGATCTTCCCATCCTCTTTGGAGCCAATCCCTCGCCAATGATACTACTCCTTGGACCCGAAAAACCTTACCACCTGGGATGAAATCGCAGTTGAGTTTGCCAAACAGTATGCCGACAATGTCGAGATCCCAGCCGACACCCGTACTCTCGAGGTGTTAACCCAAAACGACAAGGAAGGATTCACTGAGTTCCTAACCCGTTGGAGGAGGGTGAGTACTCAGTTGGTTAGTAAGCCGAGTGAATCAACTCTGGTCGAGAAATTTGTCAACAACCTCCGCCCGGTTTATGCCAACCTGCTGAGGTATCAGAATATCAAAACTTTTCAAGATCTGCAGATTCTGGGGACACGTATTGAGGACGACCTCCGAAAGGGTGTCTTAGCAAAGACCACAGGCAGGGGTTACCAAGGATCCACCTCAACCGGATCTCGCCCTTACGGTCAGACAAACAAGATTGATGAGGTTAACCTCGTCGAACCATCTGCCAAGAAAATTGAACGCCCCCAGAGAGTGTTCACCAACATAGGGTCAACTTATGCAAGTGCCCTAAAGAGGCTCATGGATCAAGGGAAGCTACAACCGATCGGACCCACCCCAGACCCGGCCGACGCCAAGAAATCCCGATTTTGGAACCCCAACGCCTACTGCCAGTATCATCGAGGGAAAGGGCACGATACCGAAAATTGCTTCAAACTCAAGCACCTCATTCAAGACATGATTGAGAAGGGAGATTTACCTATACCCCCACCAACTAAGCCAAACAACAAGACGAATCCTCTGGGGATTCACGCCATCTCTGATGATGAGCCGACCCTAGACTGCTCTCATCTCATCTTGCCAATTGACGATGAGGTGAATGTTCTGGAAAAGGACCCTTCAGATGGAGTGTTCGTATGCAGTGCTGCCACTATGCTCACTATGTTTCAGCAAGTTGAGGAGGCCATTGCCAGCCTTTCTGAGAGAATCACCCGACTCGACGACGCCTACCGTCGACTCATCTTCAATCTCCCGGCACCACGTCCGCGGGAGAATTCCCCAAGCTTTCAAAACTACCCACCCTAGGATGGATTGCTCCCGCGACCATTCTGGCATAGGCCCCACGAGAATCACCTTCAAAATAACCACCTTCATGAGAATCACCTTCAAAATAACTGCCCTCAAAATAATTACCCCCACAAAAATCGCCCTCACAAAAATATCCCCCACAGAAACTACCCACCGAGGAATACCCCTCCGAAGTATCCTCGAGACCCTGAAATTAACGGCATATGGCGGGATGATGTTGAGGATGTCTATGTCGTCTCAGGAAAGGAGAAGCGGACGAAGGAAATCGGACATCTCACCCGGTCCGGACGTCCCTATCAGAATCCGAGCAACCCAGCGGTCGCTCCAACGACGAATGACCAAATCGTCCCAGAGGTGGATACTCAACCAAAGGCTCCCGAGAACTCAATCCTGAAACAGCTCGAGAAAGCAAAGGCCGAGATCTCAATTTGGCAACTGATCGCAACGTCTTTTGAGCATCGACAGGCCTTGCTGCAGGCCTTGGGAAAATTAACCGTGCCCTCCGCCTCTTCCCCAGAAGAAATAGTGGCACACATGACAAGAGACGCCCCTGATCTGAGCAACCCGATCGTCTTCTCCGACGAGGATATCCCCCTATTCGGAGCCAACCATAACCTGGCCCTGTAAATCACTGTGCAATGCCTCCAAAAGAACATACCAATGGTCCTCGTGGATGACGGTTCTGCCGTGAATGTCATTCCTCTCAAAATCGCCCTACAGTCGGGTATTAAGGAATCTGTTTTAATCCCAACGAATCAAGGAGTACGCGCCTACGACGGCACTCGTCGCAAGGTCGCTGGGCTTATCACTCTAGCCGTCGCAACCGGGCCACTAGAAAGACAAACCAGTTTCCAAGTGGTCGACATCGACGCATCCTTCAACATGCTCCTGGGACGCCCCTGGATTCACGCTGTCAAGGCGGTCACCTCAACGCTTCACCAAAAGATCAGGGTCCCCTTCAACGGGAAAACGATCACGATCCCCGCTTCCCCTATCAAAGCAGTTATGAGAAGAGGGGTAGCCTCCCAAGCCATTGAGGAGGACGACAATGAAATGTGGGGTATCCAAGCCGTGAACGCCATAACTGATGAACTAACAACCTCTGAATGTGACCCGTTCGCCAGCCTCACGATCAACCGTATCATGTTGCGTCAGGGTTATTTCTCGGGTTTGCCGCTCAATCCACTAAAGGACCCTTTGCCTCCCTTAAAACAGGCTAAGGTCCCCAACATTCCCTTTGGACTGGGGTACGAACCTACTGACAAAGACATCCAGGAGATGAACCTCCTAATCCGAAAACGCAAGAAGCACGGGGTCATCCTCCGTCCCTACCACCTGACTCTCAACGGATACTTTGTCCCCGAGGGAGAGTTCGAACTCTACCACGGCTTTCCGGAGCCTATTTATGACTCTGTGGCGAAGGCTAGATACCCGGGAGTGGAAGTCTTCCAGGACTGCTACTTTATCCCCGACAACATCGAAGCTGCTTTAACCGAGTCCAAACCGTCACCATGCCTCGACGGACAAGCTGTCACACTACTCTTTGGGGAAGATAACATCAAACGCCTCGACTATGAGGACATCATCAACATCGCCCTGAAAAACAATCAGTTTGATCCAACCGCCTTGATCTCCGATACTGACCCGGAGAAAGCCACCCAAGGCTGGAGGAAGACCATCAAATGGACCGATCGCCAAGGCCGCATTCTCAAGATAACAACTGGAGAAGGCCCTATGTTCAAGGAGGAAAGTGAAGAAGGATCCGAGTCTGAGTCCGAGTCGGAGTCAGAGTCTGTTATAGCTCCTAACACTCCGGAAGTCCCAGTCAAGGTCCCCTTCCCACTGTTTTATCACAAAGTCGTGGCTGATTCAGAGGCTGAGTTTACTAAGGTCACCCCCACTCCAATGAAATGTGACAACCTAGAGCCTGTTCCAGGGGCCACTTCTTCTGTCGTGTCGCCTCTGACTGACCACGAGATGTCTGTCCTTTCCGAGCTTTTCGCTCGTGTCAACTTAATGAACGCTAAGTTTGCTTATGACTCGTCTCATTTTAATCGCAATGCATTCGAATGATTATGAGGAATTTGACTTGAGTAACTACCCACCTCACTTAGCCAAAGAACTTGACAAACGGGAAACCAGAACCCCCATCATTGAGGAAACCGAGCCATTAACGTAGGAACCGACAATACACCTCAAGAACTTCGGATAGGGACAACCCTGGACCCCTCGGAAGACAATGAGTTCATTGACCTCCTCCACGAATACAAGGACGTGTTCGCCTGGTCTTACTGAGAGATATGCCAGGATTGACAGAGAAATTGCAGAGCACCGGATACCCATCAAACCCGGGCTAAACTGTGAAATGAAGCTACGCCGGATGCGCCCCGAGTGGGCCTTAAAAATCAAAGAAGAAGTGGACAAACAGGTTTAAGGTCGGGTTCATCAAGGTATCTCGAATACTCTGACTGGGTGGCCAACATTGTGCGGTACCAAATCAAAGAAAGACGGACGAATTCGGGTTTGCGTCGACTTCAGGGATCTGAACAAGGCGAGTCCAAAAGACGACTTCCCTTTGCCGCATGTTGACATTCTGGTAGACAACACTGCCGAACATGCTCTCCTATCATTCATGGACGGGTATGTTGGGTACAACGACTGTCAGATCACACCGATTGGGACGACGACTGTCAGAAGGCGTTCGACAGGATAAAGGAGATCCTATCCAAACCTCCCGTCCTCATGCCACCTCAACCGGGGATTCCTCTATCCCTGTACCAACCAACACAGCCATGGGAGCAATGCTAGCACAAACAGTTGGCAACGAGGAGCGAGCCATCTACTACATCAGCAAAAAGTTCATTGAGTACGAGACGAGGTATACCCAACTAGAAAAGACATGCCTTGCCCTAGTATGGTCAACAAAGAAGCTGCGGCATTACATGCTCAGCTGCTCGGTCCACATCTACTCCAAGATGGACCCGGTAAAATACATCTTCGAAAACCCCGTACTAAACGGAAGGCTGTCTAGATGGACACTCATGCTGTCTGAATTCGATCTCAAGTTTGTACCTCTCAAGGTTATCAAGGGAAGAGCAGTCGCTGATTTCCTAGCAGAAAATCCCGTCAACGAGGATCCGACGACCGACACATGGTCACTTCCTGACGAAGACTTCCTTTGTGCCGACTCCGACGCATGTGACCTATACTTTGATGGTGCATATAATCTGAGAGGCTTCGGGGTAGGAATCCTTCTAATATCACCAGAGGGAGAGCACGTTCCGATCTCGGTCAAGCTAGACTTCGCTGTCACCAACAATGCCGCTGAATATGAAGCATGTCTCATCGGCCTACAAGCAGCCATCACACTTGGCATCAAGAGACTAAGGGTCCATGGCGATTCCTCACTCATCATCAATCAGGTATCCGGATCATGGAAAATCCGATCTGACAGCTTAGCTCCCTACCGAGCAAAGATCAATCAAGAGGCCGAGTTCTTTGACCAAGTCGACTACTTCCACTTGCCGCGAGAGGAAAATCAATTTGCTGATGCCCTCGCAAAACTTGCCGCGCTCGTCAACATACCTGACGACATGACATCGATGCCCCTATGTGTCGAGAGAAGGAGTGAGCCAGCTCACATTTGTGCCATTATCGACGACGAGGAAAGCCATGATGAACCTTGGTACCAAGCCATCCTCAATTATAAAACCAAAAACGAATTCCCTCCCAACTCTGATCAAAGTGGACAAAGAGCCATCCGTTTACTTGCATCACAATTCGTGATAAACCAAAATCAACTCTACAAAAGAACACCCCAAGGAATTCTCCTCCTATGCATTGACCATCACAAAGCCAAGAAAGTCATGGGAGAGGTTCACGACGGAGAATGTGGCCCTCAAATGAGTGCAATGATGCTTACACGGAAAATCATGCGGCTAGGTTACTACTGGATAACCATGGAAGCCGATTGCCGTAACTACGTCAAACATTGCCACAATTGCCAAATCTTCGCCAACATACAACACATACCACCATCCCTTTTATACACCATGACATCGCACTGGCCTTTCTCAACCTGGGGCATCGACATCATCGGGAAAGTCAACCCGATAGGCACCAAGGGGCATTGCTTCGTCCTCGTCGCCATCGACTACTTCACCAAATGGGTGGAAGCGCAGTCATATGCAGTCTTGACCGCCAAACAAGTGGCCAAGTTCATTCAAAACAACATCATCTGCCGATATGGGGTACCCCATGAAATCATCAGCGATCAAGGCTCTCACTTCCGGGCGGAAACTCAAGCTTTGCTTGACAAATACAAGATCAAACGACATCGATCATCCCCCTACCGTCCCCAAACTAACGGAGCGGTAGAGGCAGCGAACAAAACTCTTGTTACCATTATCAAGAAAATGCAAGACAACTACCGCGATTGGTCGAGCAAACTCCCATTCGCACTCTGTGGATACCGAACCTCCATTCGAACACCGACAGGCGCCACACCCTTCTACCTAGCATACGGTATGGAGGCGGTTCAACCGGTAGAGTTAGAGGTCCCATCTCTACGCATCCTACTGGAAAGTCAATCCCTGAGGCGGAATGGACCCGTCGAAGGTACGAACAACTCACTCTTCTAGACGAACGGCGACTCAACGCCTTGCACAACGTCCAGCTATACCAACGACGTATACAACGGGCATTCAACAAGAAGGTCAAACCCCGAAACATCCAGGAGGGCGACTTGGTCCTCAAGTCATTCCGAGCACCATTACCCGTCGATCCGAGGGGAAAATTCAAACCCAACTGGGCCGGGCCATACCTGGTCAAGAAAATACTTTCGGGGGCAGGTGAGACCGAGTGACCTAGATGGGGAGGACTTTACAAACCCGACCAACCTAGACCAACTCAAGAAATACTACCCTTGAACTCTATCAACCAACAACCTAGCCTAGTTTTGCAACTAGCACCAACCTCAACCCTTTTCAAGTCAAGTTCCTCAATATGTTCTGATTTGAAATTGCATGTTTTATCGAGTCTAAGCTGCGGCACCTTGCCCGTTTCAAATGTCCTTTGATCCGTCAAAGGCAACGTCCATTTGCACTACAAAAAAAAACCCTGAACTACGAGCATGGTTTGATTTCACCTCTTTAGGTGAATACGTAGGAAGTCCCTCTTATGCTTGAGGGATACAACCACAAAACCCAAATCAAATTCACAAAACATTTCGAACTACGATCATGGTTTGGTTTCACCTCTTCAGGTGGATACGTAGGCAGTCCTTTCTTACACAAGAAGGATACAACCATTCCCACAATCAAAAAACATCTCCATCAAAAAAAAGGAGAAAAGGGAAAACCATTCCCTTTCCCACAAAATACAAAAAAATGAGCCTTTCTCCCTTTCCACAAAATACCACTTTCCCAAGTGCAAATGTTTAGGACGATTCAAATCGAATTGCCTTTACCAAATGGATGGAAGAAACAGGAGTTCACAATTTTCGACACGAGCAATCCTCTTATTTAATTAATAATGGGAGGGATTACAATTCAACAGCAAATAAAGCTCGATGAGTCTACAACTTGTCAAAGCTAAGGTGTCAACTAACACACCTCACATAGTAAAACTAGCACAAAACACACAATAACTAGCTAGTACAACATAATACAAACCCACAACAATAATACAACATAATAATAAAGTGGGTAATGGAGGTCTTCACTCTTCCATTCTACCCTTGCCTTTTCCCTCGGGGTACATTTTCCCCTTGTTCTTCTTGTTGGCCCGCCTAGCATGGACTTCCTCCCCAGAACGGATCCTAAACGGATCTAAGACGGCGATGGCCTCCGGTCTAGCACAAGACCCCATGTTCGACCCAAGACGAACCAATGCACGGCCCACCATACTCTTGGGACCGGAACTCCTCCTCTTCGGTGGTCTCATCACATCGGGAGTAGCTCCATCAACATACTCTTCAAAGAAGGCACGGTTGGCCTTGCCAACCTCTCGGTACTTCAAATCGACAACCTCGTCCTTACGGAATTTGGATCTCTCTTCCAAGGACGGAGCACGTGACCATTTGACATAAGCGGGGGTCACCCATGTCGTGGCAGCGAGGTTTGGCGCCTGCCAAAGCGGCCGAGTGGCCCACCACTTTTCAAAGAATTCCACAAGCTCGGATTTCCGAAAAACATTCTCTTGGACAAGAGTATCTTGAGCGGGCACCTTTTGTTGACGCCCCATTTGCCTCATGAGCCTTTTGGGATTAATGAAGGAAACAACCTTCAAACCCACCACCATCAAAGAACGAGGACTAGCACCTGAAGCGGGCAACCCCGTGAAGGACCACAAATGCCACCACGGCACCACCCAACGGATATGAGGACCACCCTCCTCCGCCAACCTTGCGGCCCAATACGCCTCGGTGGAAGCAAAACTATCCGGGTACAATTTCTTCCTCATGGTAAGGTGACGGAAGGAGTAAGAAGAAGGATTAACCGGAGGCTCTACATACCTTAGCCTCTCCAATAGCCACACTTGGAGGATCCATGGCGATCCAAAAGAGGGAGCTTCTCCACAAGAGCCTTCCTTGTCCAAATCTTGGATAATCTCTCCAAGCACCAACCATGATGGATCTCTACCATGCTCCATTTGCTCAATCACATGGATAAGGGTCATGCTACCATGGCATCTTGGCCCCTCCTTCTTCAAGACATCAATAAAGAGGTACACATGGACAAGGCAAAATGCAAGAGCCCTTCTCCTAGCCACCTCCGAGACATTAGCATCTAACCGATTTGAGAAGATGTTGATAAGATCCAACATATCCA
Organism: Silene latifolia; assembly: GCF_048544455.1. Lineage (NCBI taxonomy): Eukaryota > Viridiplantae > Streptophyta > Magnoliopsida > Caryophyllales > Caryophyllaceae > Silene > Silene latifolia. Next base: position 95,374,351 of record NC_133532.1, on the reverse strand, counting down.
CACCATGTGGAGCAAGAAGAAAGTTGACTTGGCTTGTTGATAAGCCCAACATGGAACGGAACTTCTCCTTGTAGCACAACCGAGTCGGAGGAAGCACCGGAGTACAACCCGACCACCCACCAATGACTCCAACTTCTTCGGCAAGAGGACAAATCTCGCCCTTCGGGAAAACAAAGACATGATGTTTCGAATCCCAAAACCGAGAGCATGCTTCAAGAAACGAAGGTTGCACCTTGACTTGACGAAGCACCAACAATTGACCAACTCCCATGCAATCGAGTTGGTACTTATCGGGAGGCGACAAATCCCGGCACCATTGTCGCAATGCGTTCTCCAAAGCATCCATGAAATATTTTTGTGGAAGAAGAAGAGGTTTTGTAGAGATGTTTTTGTGTTTCGGATGCTGAAACAATGAAGCGGAAACGTCGCTATTTATACAAACTGATCAGCGCATTTTTCAGAAAAAGAGGAGAGCCGGCTTCCATCGCCGAGCAGCTCGCGCTTCTTTGAGGCTTCCCCAGGATTCCCGCTGTTGACTTGTGTCTTTCAACATGTGTTTTCTCCTGACACCTCAAACCTCCCGCCAGGAACCTCGCGCCTCTTCGGGATGATCCGGGAAATTTTGTGTTTCTTCACACTCACATTTCCTTGTTTTCGCGTTTTACGAAATCCGACACCGTTTCCATAGCGCAGCTTTAAACATATGGGTTTTTCTTTCTTTTATTAAGGGGGGAAGGGCTAGTCACCCCGATCCGCGACGGATCGTTTCCATGTCAGTCGAAATTCCGAAAATTTTTCGCTTTTTCGCAAATCAAAAATCAAAATCGAAAATTGATAACACGACATCAATTTTCCTCCAAAATTCAAGCACTCACAAATTCGAGTCTTGACCTCAAAAGCCAAATGTACTCGCAAAAATCCTTTTCTAAAAATTCGTTCCTGACGGTTTGAGTTTTTTATATTTTTCGAGTCATTTTCAAAAATTTTCGATGCAATTCACGACACGAGTTAATTGCTCAAATTTTCAAATCAATTCCTTTTGAATTCCGAACGTGGCGATTTTGTCATGGAATTTTCAAAATTCATTTCAAAATTTCAATTTTAACTTCAAGTCATCTTGGTTAATTTTGATTTTCAAATGCTTTACGTGATCAAATGCTTCTACGTGTTTACGTTTATGCATATATGCTATCTGTTGCATGTTTTCTACACTAACAATGCAGGAACTGGTGCAAAGCAAAAGGAGAGACGACAGCCAACAACGCTCCTCCGAAACACAACACAAAAAGCCAAAATCACAAAACGAACCACAGTCCAAAAACACATATATACAAACCGCCTCACGCAAAATGTAAATATGTACAGGCAAGAGTCCAAGACATGGACAAGCTACAACAACTACTCGACTTCTCCCGTCGGACCAGTCCTGGTCTTACCAGGAGTCGCCGCCAACGCATACACCACCACCAGCTCAGACTCCCTCTCCGGGGAACTCTCCAGCGTCTCACGCTCCATCTCGACGTGAAGCTCCTCCGCTGCAGCCAACTGAGCCTTCAGAGAGGCAATCTCCGCGTCTCGACTCGCGGCTCGTCCTCGTGACGCCTTAACTCCCGGTCTCGACGGGTAATCCCCAACCCCGGGCCTCGATCATCGACTTCATTTTGCCTCAACTCAAGACGGACCCGAGCAAGCTCCACCGGATCCGCTGTGTCCTGCCAAACACAATAACAGATCCTCAAGATCTAAAAACGTGAAATACAACACCAAATATACAAAAACAACACACAAAACGTACCTGAGATAGCCGAGCCTCCCTCGTAGCCAGGTCACCAGCAAATGCTCTCCAGCGGTTAGCCATCCGCCACAAGTTCTGGTGACTAACAGTCGTCACCTACAAAACAAAAATGTCCTTCAATACAATGTAAGGCAAAGTATAATTGGAGAAAATGTTCAAGACAGGAACTCACCCTCAGAACAGTCAACCTCAACTCCATGCCAGCATCGGCCACCTCGGCCACTGCGGGCTCCGGTAAGCGCAACTGAAGCTCCTCGCCACTCGGTCCCTGAAAAGTGGTCTCCGTCGGGAAAGCTAGGGGCCGAGTCCTCATCGGTCGACTCCCGCCATTTGGATCCACATCAAAAATGACAAACCCTCCTATCAAGGGAGGCAATGAAAACAAAGAAAATAAAAAAACATACCTCGATCGGGTACCAAGCAAGCCTCGACAACCGGAAGGTGTCGTAGTCGACGTCCCGCAGCAACAGCTCCTCACCTCCTCGACCGTGAAGGTGCTCCTCAACCTCATCAGGAGTTGACTCCTAGAACAACACCCCAGGCGGGTCAATCGGCACGACGAAAGTCTCGGTAAAGCACTGGCGAACTAGGCGCTCGCCCAAGTACCAAACCGGCTCAATCGCCGTCTCCAAGTACAGGCGCAGGGAGCTGCGAGGTCGCAAACGCTCCGTGACTGCAGCCGGCACACCCGTGTAGTGCTCCCAAGGCCGCCCAACAAACCGCACTCAAAACAAAGCTACTCGGCCTAATGGGGCTTCTAAGCTACCTAATCATCCTATCTCTAGCTCGCTATAAAGGAGAAGGGAAAGCGAGAAACTTACATCGCAGAACCCGAAGCTTGTTCACGCGACGCCTGCAGTCCTCGTAAGTCGACTTAGTCGACTTCTTCTGACCAACCGTCCAACCCCTCACAGCAGGGTAAGCCGAGGGAACACCGTCTGTAGTCCCCGGACGCAGAGGAGTGAAGTAAGCATACAACCAAGCCTGTAATCAGACACAACAAACACAAATTAGCCAATTTCTCAAAAATTGCCAAAATCAAAATCAAAATCAAAAAACTACCACAAAAAAAAACACTCGCACCTCAAAGATGAGCCCGGGACCAACCAGAGCAGGAGCACTACCCGCTCCCACTGTCTCCGGACGCACCGCCGCGTGCAAGTACCAGGTAAAACTCGCCAAAGCCGGCGTAACCCAGTCAAACCGACCTATAGCGTCAAGGTCGGCAAGGAGATGAAGCACCTTGGTCGACAAGCGCTCGCCCTTGTCGCCAAAGTACGTGGCACCCAAGAAGTACCACAACCACAGCCGCGTCTCCTTCGCGTCGGCCTCAGCCTCTGACTCCGGGCTAGCCAACGGCGCCGGAGCAACACCTGCCACCCTCTCAGTGAAGAGGTCCTTCACGTACGAACTCGCAATCAGGTACGGAGTGACGTCGGAAGGCTCCGGCAAACCAGTACCGATCAAAGCAGTGACCGCAGGAGAGGACACTCTCTCCGGAGTCGCGGTAAACTCAATGGGCAGCTCACCACAGGGAAGGCCGGACACCATGGCAAAGTCCTCTAGAGTCACGCCGACATCCCCAAACTCAATGTGGAACGACGACGTCGTATCCCAGTACCGGTCCAACATGGCGCGGATCAAACACAGGTTCAACCTAATCGAGGACCCGTGAATGTCCCGCCAAGCGGCCACCAACGGCCCAAAAGCCGACCTCTCTATCAACACCTTCGACCCAGCTCGGATAACGTCGTAGAGGCCCAAGCAGGTAGAAAAGCCCGAGAAAGTCCTCATGGTGCCGATCTCCTGAAATCAAAAACAAACAACGTCAGAATGCCTATTTAGGCTCGACACTTCAAAAATGAATGACAAATTCCAACCGGGGAACGTGACTCACCATGCCCTCGTTAGCACGGTAGGAAAGGTGTCGGTCCAGTCGAAGCAACAACTGGCTACCGTCAAAACCCTCGGCCCACTCTGGCGCCGCCCGTAAAAGCAGCCCCCGCGGGGCCGTAACTCGCCTGGCTCTGAAGCTCGTGACCTCAGTGTCGTCCTCAGCCGTCTGCGCTCTCCGCCTCTTGTGACCACGAGACTCAACGTGGTGGACAGGACCCAACTCAACGACCCTGTTGACGTCCCGCAACGTCCGCCTAGTTCCCCGAGGACAGCGTACCCTCGAAGTAACCCTCCTCCCGGAGGTACCCGCCTCAGCCCCAGTCTGAGCTCTACCAGCACTAACAGCCCCAACAACGGGCTCTGCACGCTCCTCAACGGCCCCGGAGGCCCCAAGAGTCTGCTCAGGAGGTATCTCCTCCTCAGTAACGTCCTCCACGACCACGCCAGGCGTACTAACCGGAGTACTACCTGGGGCCGGCCCGAACAACTCCTCGAAAGTCGCAGCCATGAACCCGGCCTGCTCCGAACACTCTCCTACAACAACAAAAACGTCAGCCGAAATTTCGGCATTACGACGGCATGAAATGGACGAATCCAAAAACAACAAAAACAACCTGCAATACAAAAACAAGGGGCAATCCCGCCCCAAACCCTTCACAAAAAAAAAACAACAAAAACGACTCGCCCCTCTTTTCAAGCAAAAGACGAGTCAAAACCACAAAAACGGCATTTCAAGACCCACACAAGGTTTGCCAACAACCCAAAATACATTCCCGACACAATGAGGATTTTTCTACGGTTCAAAAAGGCAACTCATACGCTAATTTTCGCCCAAACCGGTCAAAATTCAAAAACAACCGCAAAAAGGCAAACGTGATTTTATCACGCCTCAAGGTGACCTAAAATACCAATAAGGTCCATTTCAAGGCAGACTGACTCAATTCAAGCCCAAACAAGCGCTTATTTTGTCAGACGTAAGACTGTCGCAAAAGGCAAAAATTCAATTTTGCCCACAAACATCCAATGAAGGTCCTTAAATGGCAAACACGGGTTTTCCCAACTACAATGCAACCTAGTGGGACCCACTACCCAAGCAAATAAACTTGGCATTGTGAAATGAGACGGTTTCTCGCCTCATTCCCGTTTTTCGAGCATAGGGAGCGGGAACGGGGACCAAAATGCAAACTAAAAGCACCCCTATACTCCTAAACAGGTTTCTAACCTAATGCAAACATCAATTTCACTCGAAATTGGCTCAATCAAAAACGCCCAATTCGATTTTTAGGGCAAAATCCGCCCTAATTCAATCTAGCTAACAATCAACAAATTTGAAAGGTTTCAAGAAGAAATACTTACCTTTAGATGACATTTGTTGACAATGACACGAGCAAAACCAAGCTTGAATGTCCTTTAATGGCGATTTTTCGAGATTTTTGAGGTTGAAGATGAATATTCATCCGCAACTCAACCTCGCGTCTTTTTAACAAAAAATAGGGAAGCCGGCTTGCATCGCCAGGTGGCTCGCGCCTAAACCAGGCCTCCCCCTTTCTTTTTCAGCGAAATTTGGGCTTTGGCCCAATTTCCCACAACAGACTTCCAAATTTTCGTTGACGATATTAAATGTCGTCATTTCCTCGAAAACAAACAAAACAAATAGCGAAAATTCAAAACTCGCTATTTTCAAGCAAACGGCGATCAAAACCGCCAACTTCAAAAATAATAATAGCAAAACTCAAATTTGCTATTTTTCTCCAAATTTCGAGCAAGCGGCGATCAAAACCGCCAATTTCAAAAATAATGGCGAAATTAAAATTCACCATTTTCCAAAATAATGGCGAAAATTCAAAATCGCTATTTCAAGCAACGGCGGCACATAAACCGTCACTTCAATCAATAGTGAAGATTCCAAATTCACTATTTCTTTCAAATGTCAACGGCGGCACATAAACCGTCACTTCAATCAATAGTGCAGCTTCCAAATTCACTATTTCTTTCAAATGTCAACGGCGGCAAATAAACCGTCACTTCAATCAATAGTGAAGATTCCAAATTCGCTATTTCCATCAAATGTCAACGGCGGCACATAAACCGTCACTTCAAATGTAAATAGCGGATTTAAAATTTGTTATTTCCTTTCAAAATTAAGACAAACGGCGATCAAAACCGCCATTACAAATTCAAACCGAATGGTGAAAATTCCAAATTAACTATTCCCTCAAATGCCAGCACGGGGCTTCCTCGCGGAACCCGCTCATTCCAGAAAAAAACAGTGATGGTGAGGATCCATACTCACTATTTCCACAGCGACATCATGAGTTCGCTACTTTCAAAGCAAGCCCACTCGACGCGGCTATTCCCATGGTCCATCAACCAACCTTACCTTTCAGCTGGCGAGCATTTGTCCGCACACATCAAGGATACATCCCGAAAATGCCTCAGGTACATTTCCTTGACTCGGCTGGCGAGCCTTACAACGCATCACGGCTGGCGAGCCTTACAACGCATCGCGGCTGGCAAGCCCTCCTCACATACGCACCATGGCTGGCGAGCCTTACAACGCATCACGGCTGGCGAGCCTTACAACGCACCACAGCTGGCGAGCATTTGTCCGCACCCTCTCAAGGACAGATCCCGAAGATGCCTCCGGTACATTTCCTTGACTCGGCTGGCGAGCCTTACAACGCATCACGGCTGGCGAGCCTTACAACGCACCACAGCTGGCGAGCATTTGTCCGCACCCTCTCAAGGACAGATCCCGAAAACGCCTTGGTTACATTTCCTTGTCTCGGCTGGCGAGCCTTACAACGCACCGCGGCTGGCGAGCCCTCCTTACATACGCACCGCAGCTGGCGAGCATTTATCCGCAACCTTGCAAGGACATATCCGAAGATGCCTCAGGTATGACTCCTTCTTATGGCTGGCGAGCCTTTGTACGTAGTCTAACGGACTTTAAACGACCCGCACGGACAGTCGACAGACTCTAAACTGTTCCCGACAACAGGTCCTTGACTCGTACCCTCGAGTCGCCTTGGGTCGCCCTTCCCGACGGCAGGTCCTTGGCCCGAATCCTTTCGAGCCGCCTCGACGTCGCTTGGGTCTTCAGGTTGTAATCTTCGATTGACCTGGGGGCTCTACTTTGACTTTCGCCCTGTCCAAGCCTCAGTCAAAGTGGGGGCTCTGTAGATACCCAGTATCTGCGGAGACTCTAACAAACACCCCATGATTATCGGACTACAACATGTTTTGGGATCGCAGCGTTTGATCGACAGTTTGTGCACAACTTTACGTCGGAAAACTTAAAACGATTTCGAAAACAAAACATTTCAAAACATTTCAAAAATATCTGGAGTGTTTAATGCACGACGACGGGGAACGGGGTGACAAGCATCAACAACAGCAATTAGACAACAACTGAAGATAATTAAACATGAAAGTATGAGAACCCAGTATGATAGTCAAAAAATTCGACTGAAATAGCCCTAATCGCGAATTTCGCGCAAAGTCCGAATTAAAACATGTTTAAGCAATGAGGAAAGGGGATTGATCATCAAGCAAGATAGACAAGGGCAAGCAATGACAGTGTAAATAAAAAAAATTCGACTAAACCAACAATTTCGAAACCCTAACCAAATTACCTCATAGAAACTCGAAATAAACGAAATTAAAATGCAATGAGGATGGAGTAATCACTTACTTGATGAGAAGAAACCTACAAATTGCAATTAATCTTCAATTAACAAGCAAAGATGGCGATTTTTGTTCGAAAAAACGCAAACCCTAAACCCGCTATAAAACCGTGTAAACTAGCACAAATCAAGGGGAAAATAAGGGGTTTTGAAAGATTAATTAGCAAGCAAGAAAATATAGGTGACGGATTTGGCAATAGAGCAATTAAAATGGGGATTTGGGGATTTTTTGATCGCAATTAGGGGAAGAAGGGTCGAAATTTGGGGAAGAATGAAAATAAGAACGAAAATAAGGAAGTTAAATGAAAACTCCCTGCGCGTCCTTTCCCATTTAATCGATCGAGTGGTTTAGAACTACTCGATCGAGCACTTTGATGCTCCATCTACTCGATCGAGTATAATTCTACTCGGTTGAGAACTCCCCATATGTGCTTCACTCGATCGACTGAACAGGAACCACTCGATCGTCCACATTTCACTCGATCGAGTACAAAAAGTACTCGATCGAGCTCTTTTCTCGCGTATGCTCTTTAATTTCGTCTTTCTTCCTTTGAATGGCATAAAAATTCCCAAAACCTGCATAAAAACACGTGCAAAAATATCCCAAAATACCAAATACGCATAAGGAACAGTCTATAGTCTTAAATCTACGCTAAAAACTGTCTAAAATCTAATTGTCCTAATCCAAAGCAATAAAAGAAATTCAACGGAAAATTAAAAAAATTATTTTTACAAGGTGTTACACGGGGCATTTCCCTGCTCAATTCCCAATGCAATTCAGTAGCCCCTTGGAGGGCTCCTGACTGGAGGACGTCATCTCAGCAACATTTATTGTCCTCTTCAGCTTCCATGAGCTTGAATTTGAATCATTTAATTCTTTAGGAGGGGAATAGTTCACATCCACATATGCACGAACTTTCCTCATCCTTGCTCCTTTATCACCGTCTTTAGCATCCTCACTTCCAATTTGATTGACATTAATTGCACAATGTCCTTTGTGACTCCTTCATTACTTTCATCCGTACCTGCAGCAAGGAAAACAGACGAACTTTCCTCCTTTTTGCTCTCAACCTGAGGCGGAGGGGTAACAATAGCAGCACAATACTCCAAATTTTCATTTGGAGTGTCAATAATAGGGTCAATAGAAGAAAGGGCATTGCAAGGATGAGCTTGCATGGGGGCCCTCCGGAACTTAGACTGATGGAATATCAGCTCCTCGTCTCCTACCTGAAAAGTCAACGTCTTACCCCCGACGTCTATTACTGCACGGGCAGTAGACAAAAATGGTCTCCCTAAAATAATAGGGGTGTGTGCATCTTCGGGGATGTCTAAAACAACGAAGTCAACGGGAATAAAGAACCTCCCGATCTGAACAGGTATGTCTTCTATTATACCTAGTGGCCGTGATATGCTACGGTCGGCCATCTGAATAGTCATGTTGGAGCAACTCAACTTTGTCAAACCAAGTCTCTTAGCCAGAGACAATGGTAAGACACTCACGCTAGCGCCTAGATCGCATAACGCGTTATCAATCAAATGGGTACCGATATGACACGGAATTGAAAAACTATCTGGATCTGACTGTTTGGGAGGTAACTTATTTTGAAATAGGGTCGTCCCTACCTCAGTCAAAGCTACTGTCTCATTATCACTAATATGCCTCTTACATGTTAAAATTTCTTTCATAAATTTAAGGTAAGAGGGTACCTTTGTCAGCAATTCGGTGAATGGCACAGTGACTTCTAAGCTTCTCAGAAGTTCGACAAATTTGTCGAATTGTTGATTAGCTTTAGTACTCTACAGACGCCTCGGGAAGGGAACCGTGATGGGTATCTCGAGTCCCTTATTTCTCTCTTCCAAAGTATCAGCCGGAGCAAGCTCTGTATTCTTTGGACGCTTCTTACCTCTCGAACGAGGTCTTTCAGGTGATTTATCGCTTAATCGAGCACTAGCAGGCTCTCGATCAAGCTGCCCGTCATCCAAACTACTCGATCGACCAAATATCCCATTCGATCGAGTAGTTTCTTCAACAATATCACTCGATCGAGTGGAAAATTCACTCGATCGAGCAACTTCTTTTTCCTGTTCACTCGATCGAGTAGAAAATCCACTCGATCGAGTACTTTCACCATCAAATCTACTCGATCGACCTCCAGAAACCAGTCGATCGAGCACTTTCTTAGCCGTCAGCTTATTTCCTTCGCCAGAACACTGTTCATCAGCAGTTATAGCCTTCCTCGGGTCTGATTTTAACACTTCCGGTCCCTTATATGAACGAGCGCTTCTCAAATTGATTAAGTTTACCGTCTCATGTGGATTTTTCTCATTTTGAGTCGGTAATTGACCCTGCTTTCTTGTGGATTGATTCGTGGCTAATTGGGCAACTTGAGTTTCAAGTGCCTTGATGGATGCATCTTTCTGTTGATCACTCAGCTGCCACTGCTTTGTAAAAGACTGCAACATAGACTTTAGCTCACCTATTTCACTCACCCCACTGGAAGATGATGCACCGTGATTGGGAGGAGGGAAGGAAGGAGGCTTCTGAAAGCCTTGTTGATTCTTATGTGGAGGAACATAAGGCTGCTGCTGGTGCGGAGGAGGGGTAGGATTGAGCACATTTTGACTAGTCCATCTCAAATTGGGATGGACTGCCCCTTGGTTGTTGTAATAGGAACCCCCTCCTTGCCTGTATTGTTGAAAGGCAAGGACTTATTCCTTCTCCACAAGACAGCCAACAACAGTGTGGCCATCATTGCTCCCACACCTCTCACATGTGACGGTCTCCCCTCTAGTAAGAACATGGACCGTCTGAGGCTCCCCAGCAGCATGTAACTCCAACTTGTCAAATCTAGCATTCATGGCTTCCAGCTGAGCCACAACCTGCTTATCGACTGCATGAACTATTCTTATACTATCCCTCGGATTTTCATACTCAGCACTGTGATTCGCCATCTCTTCAATAAGGGCCCATCCCTTATCATCATCGGTATTTTCCTGGAATATCCCACTAGATGACGCATCAAGTATGGCTCTGTGGTCATCATACAACCCATTGTAGAACTGATTAGCTATAAACCATGGGTCAAAACCATGGTGAGGAATAGACCTCACCAATTTCTTGAATCGGGACCAAGCCTCATATAAAGTTTCATCGGGAGCCTGCCTGAAACTGGTAATCTTAGCCCTCGGCATATTGGTGCGCCGTGGAGGGAAATATCTCTTATAAAAGGCAAGAGCAAGAGACTTCCAATCTGTAACCCCTGCAGCTGTGCGGTCCAAGTCAGTCAGCCACTCCCTAACTGAGTCGGTCAAAGAGAAAGGAAACAAAACCTCCTTAATCTTGTCTTGAGTTACCCCCTTAGTGGCGGGGATAGTAGAACAATAATCTGTAAAGACCTCTATGTGCTTCCTCGGGTCTTCACCTGCCACACCTCTATAAAGATTTCTTTCCACCAGATTGATATAGGAAGGACGGATGTCAAATGTATTCTCATCCTCAGTCTGGAGATTGAAACCCTTTGGAATCGAGGTTGCTTTAGGCACCGAATGACTATAAAGTTTTGGCATCTTTACTGGTTGATCGGCAGAAATAAGAATGTCTTCTGCGAAAAGAGAATGATCTAGCTCTGGCTCGAAAGTACTCAAGTCTTCCTTTCGTGATTTTCTCTGCAGACGGAGTCTATGCCTAAATAGTCTCTCTGGCTTTGAATCAGCTGAAACTAACTCAAACCTGTCTGACCTGGGCATAAACAACACTGAAAGAAAATAAATAAGAACTGCCTCAAGGAATAAAAATTCCCTGAGACGGATAAAATAAATGAAACAAAGACAGATAGGGCAATTGCCTCCCCGACAACGGCGCCAAAATTTGATACGTCTGTCGTGTACCTATCAAAAATAAACTAACTAAACTAACTATATAGCTAGGGAAGTCAGGTCGATCTCCTTAGGGAGGCAAGATATCTGTAGAAGTCCGTCTATTTGGTCACAAATGGGGGGGGGGGGGGTTGTTTGAATTGTTTTCTAAACTACAAAGTTTAAAGGAAGAGAAGTAGAGACAAGAGCAGTAAAGGCAAGAAACTAAGATTAAACTATCAGATAGATAAGAGACATGTCGGGAATTCGGTTCAGTACGGTAGTCCAGTGACTCAGCTGTAAACAACTCAGACGAATTAATGCAAGACGGATGTGGAAAGGTCCTTTCGGTCCACTTTCTATCCTAAAATACCACTAACTTAACTTTCATTCTCGTCAGGGTAGTCTACTGTTCATAGTAGGCCTATTTAGTCCAATCTTTCGATCTAGGATTAATTTTAGCGAGATTAAAGGGTTGACTCAGAAGCGTGCACTCAACTAAGTCGATAAATACAATTAAATTGCTATGGTGACAGAATCTCACAATTAATTCATCTAACCTGTTCACTAAATCGTCACATTCCTACCGTAGATCCCCTAATCCCAACATGCATTAAATTTAGCTACTCATATCGCTATTAATATCAAAACTAATAACAAATGACGAATTAACAATAAACATGATGAAATAACAAATAAAATGCACAAAAGTAAATTAGGGCAGAAATTAAGTATGACTAAACGAAGAATTAAAGCAAACAAAAGAGAGATTATTATTAAGGAAAGAGAAAGGGATTACAATCGTGTGAATCCGGCGTAAAGAACACAAAATCCGAGCAAAACAATCCCGAGAACAAGGTTACATTGAAAGGGAAAGAGTAACGTGATAAAGTTCTCTGTGTAAAGCTAAAACTGAATGATTGATAAAAGATCGATCCTAATGACCTAGTAAAGCGTGCTTAAATAGAAAAACAACTTAGTTTATCAAAATAAAACAACTCACGGGCTAATTAAAGCCCACGCCAGCAGAAACCACTCGATCGAGTGGAATAAAACCACTCGATCGAGCAAAACTCAGGACAATTTACTCGATCGAGTAGAATAGTTACTCGATCGAGTAACCTCTCTTTGTAGCACTTCTGGATCGAGTAGAAAAGTACTCGATCGACCAACCATGGATGCAGAAACCATTCGATCGAGTAAATAAACTACTCGATCGAGTCTTCTGTCTTCAATTCAGCTCTATCTCGTCACCGACTGCCTCGTAAACCGTGCCTTGACGCTTCCCAACGCAGTATCTCACTCTGGAAAATCCCGTCTCCTCTAAATGCATGCAAAAAGGACGAAAAAGGGTACGATTCCACTACTTTCGCGTTCATTTCTACAAAACGGACAAAACGAACCAAAGTAGCCAATTCGGGGCAAAATACTATATAAACAGTATAAAAATGCATGGAAATACGTGCTGAAATAGGCTAAAAAGACTATATATTAGGCACGTATCAGTTCCCATTCCCTTTTGTTGACAAAATGTGGTAGATGTGGAAGATGGTTGCATGGTTTCAAGGGTGTAGATACCCAGTATCTGCACCTTCCAAAAACCACCCGATGATGATCGGACTATAACGTGTTTTTTATATGCGTGCGTGGATTGGCTATACATGAGACGGTTTAATGCACTACTCGTATATGAGAAATGATTTAAAAAATGGTTTTCTAACTTCATTTGCATTAAAATAAGACTATTTAGAGTTAAAACCGTCTTCGGACCCAAAACCGACTCAGAAACCCGCAATTCGAGTCAAACTGAGTCAACCCGAGTCAATCCAAATCTCGAATGTCAAAAATAATGCCCTGAATGTCTTTATCATGTCATTTCCATTATAATGACCCTAATTAGAGTCAAAACCGTCTTCAGACCCAAAACCGACTCAGCAACCCGTAACTCGAGTCAAACTGAGTCAAACCAAATCTCGAATGTCAAAAATAATGCCATGAATGTCTTTATCATGTCATTTCCATTAAAATGACCCTAATTAGAGTCAAAACCGACACCGAGCCAAAAACCGACTCGAAATTCAAATCCCGACTCACACGGGTCAAACCCGAGTCAAGCACACAAATTACCTACCCCAAGTAACACCCAAATCATCTTATTAGATGCCCATATTATTACACGATATCTCATTTCAATACCACAAACCAAACAACGGATGGAGAATTGGCCACTTCCAAATTGAAAAGGACAATACACCCATTTCCATCACAAGGTAGCTCGCGCCTCTTTGGGGTGTCTCCTTAGCCTCCAAGAAAACTCAACCGACCTACCATCCCACATTTCTCTATAATTACCACCCTTCATACACCATAATATTCACGCGAGCGTCCGCCCTCTCACCTCTCTCTTAAACTTCTAGACCCGACTTCCTAAGTCACAAAATCGACACGTGTTTACGACCTACCGATCGTAAACACAAGCCTTACACATTTTGTTTAGTACCGTCGCCGTGCATTCGACCGACCCATTCGACCAACTCAATTCATCAATCAACATGTTTTTCAACAACGTATTTTCAACTCATTTTCAAAACTAAATCCTTTTTTTAAGGCACCTTTTTAAATTTCTTTGATCGCGAGTAGTCACAACGAGAAAACCGTCTCTAAAGTCGTCTACCACGCAAACATCAATACACGTAAGTTTGAGGGTGTAAATATCTCATTTATTTCATGTCTTTACTGTTTTTATAAGTTTACATGCATGAACAATGCATAAATCGATTCAAATATAGGTTAGACGAGCCAAAACCAAGTTTTGGCCCGAGACAGAAGCCCTTTGCTATGCAAAGAGGCCGGCGCCTCTTGTGGGTTCTCGGGTCAGACTCAAACGTGTTTGTTCTCGTCTTTCCTCTTTATTTCATTTCTTATTTGTAATCGGTTTTTACCATTTCAAACATTTTAATTCATTCTTATGATAAACATATTTTAACCATTATCATAACCACCCTTGGTTCCTTTTACCATGACGGTTTTATCCGTGACTCGGTGATATTATTGGTTAATTACAAATTAATCGGTATTTTAACACCCTTTTCATTTATTTATCATTTTTATCATTTGTTTACATTTGTAAATATATTAGTCATAATTCATAATCATCCTTGTTTCTTTATACCATGTCGGTTTAATCCGAGTACGGTGATAAATATCGACTAATTACAAATAAATGAACTTAACATATTTAGTTCAAATCAAACATTTTACATTTTTATTTGTAAACTATGCTTTTCAAATTTGAAATCCGACAACGAATGTTACTAACACAATAGTAATTATTCCGAGTCATGCAAACAACATTTGCAAATCTTTCATCATAAATACGGTTTTAAATAACCTTTTCAAGAACCAGGAGACGCCCCCTTGGGTCGGCTCATTGCTCACGCCCCAAGAGGCCGTCTGCTTTCTTATCTAAAAACCTGGCAGAGCCCTTCCCCTCGCCAATAGGCTCGCGCCCAATGGGGCTGCCTGGCACTGTTCTGCCTCGTTTTTAGCACTTGCGTAGGACGATCCCGATTACGGTTTATCCGCATACGTGACGGATCATATTGACGAGTTTGCATTTCATACTTTGTCTTTTAAACACACTTTTTCAAATAAATGGATCGTGTTAAGCATCATAACCCAAACTTGGTAAATGGATGTTTAATTTCCGTTTTCACATGCAAATCAATCTATATCCAACTTTGACACCAATTTATTGGTACATTCATAAACAACCGACTTAGGGAATATTCACATGTTAGGTTAAACCTTTGGATCCGCATTCATGCATTTAAACCGTTTTATCAACTCTTGCACTTAAACAACCACGATCGATCAGTAGAGGCTGCTAACGCGGGCGAGATTGGGTGTCCGATTAAAGGGCTTCCCAATACGTACCCTCGCCCCTTACTCAGAACCATTGGATAGTGGATGGCCTTATCCAGGGCGTACGAGAGTCATTTTAGGCATAGAATGCTAAAAGGGGGACGAGTCCTTATCTTTAGTACCTATGTCAAACACCGCTTTTTGCCTTGGTTGACCTAGGTAAAAAGTGGATTCGAACGGGTTCCAAGCATCCCACAAATGCTTGGTGGCGAATCCCTAATCGTTTCGAGACCTTTACCGAGACGAAACCGACCGATCTAAAATGGTCCGGTCGAAATAATTTCAACGCCGCCGAGCGTGGCTTTCAAAAGACCGCTGCATGTCCACAGATTGGCTTGGCGTGCAGGTGGCCCGTGACCGCAGATCGGTAGGTGGCCCAAATCCACAGACCGGCCTATGGCCCATGTCCACAAAGGGTCACCTTGGAATAAACGGTAGCCAAGGAGTTATCACACCACATGGTACTCTTGGCTAGGCCTTAATCCATGGGTCAAAGGATACTACCATGACACATCCTATGGTGTTTTAGAAGCATTCTAATGAGCAAAGTCTTAAGAATAAAAAGTATCTACAAGGGCCTTATATACACTTGTCAAGCTTCCCAAATAGATGTTTTCACCAAATTTTTCCTAAAATGCAACTACATGCCATGATGCAACTATCATTTATACAACCTAATGCAAATGCTTCTATCAACTAGTATGCCATATAAGCTAAATGCAACTCCACGAATCACATTGGTGTATACCGCATCAATCAAAATAAAGCCACATAGTCATTAACATAAAGAGGAAAAAGGAGATTGGAAAGATCATACCATGCGGTCTTCATGATCCTCATGCCTCGGATGTGGCGTAGTCGATCAATGTGATAGAAGGATGAACAAACATACTGCAGCTCAATGCTACTAAATCTGAGATATTTTTTAATGGTATGAATGAGGTTTTGCAGATGGATTTGCTATCTGTCACTGGGTTTCAGAAGGGGAAAATGCCCTTTAGATACCTAGGGGTGCCAATCCAACCTGGCAAAATATCAAAGAAGGATTGTAATAGCCTGGTAGAAAAAATGGTGACTAGAATTAGAAGTCTTGGAGCTAAGAAGCTATCATATGCAGGCAGGGTGGTCCTCATTAATTCAGTCCTTAACACTTTGTACAATTACTGGGCTGCTATGTTTGTTATACCTAAAGCTGCAATTAAAAGAGTTGAGACTATATGCAGGAACTTTCTTTGGGATAGTAGTACTGAGTATCATAGAGTGCCTCTGGTGGGATGGGATAAAGTTACTAGACCCAAAACTGAAGGTGGTTTAGGCATCAAAAAAGCTGAGGTTTGGAATGTAGCTTCTGTGGGCAAACTGGTGAATTGGATCTATACTAAGCCCGAGATAGTTTGTGGATCAAATGGGTAGATAGCATTTATCTCAAGGGTGCTAACTGGCATGATTACACCCCTCCAGCAGACTCTACTTGGACATGGAAAAGTATTTGCAAAGTGAAGAATAAGATCAAAGATGGCTTCATTGATAACTGTTGGGTGCCTCATCATAAAGGGTATACTGTTAGCAATGGCTATGACTGGCTGATGGGTCCACATCCTCAGCAAGTATGGGCTCCTATGGTGTGGAGCAACTGGAATTTACCCAAGCATTCCTTTATCTCCTGGGTGATAATGCAGGAAGGCCTCAACACTAAGTCTAAACTGCATGCTTATGGCTACTGTCAGGATGCTTTATGCATTCTATGTGAAGATCAAGCTGAGACACTTACACATCTTTTTGAAGAGTGTACCTACAGCTGCAGAGTAAAACAATGTATCGAAGTCTGGACTGGTAGGAATTTCCCTACTGTCAGTGAAGTTCAGTCTGCAAATGGTAACAGGATGCTTATACAGGTGCTGGCTCTGATGGTAACAGCATTCAGATATGTCATTTGGTATCATCGAAATTCTGCAAGGCATAATTTATGTCTGTTGAGACCAGAACTGGTTGCAAAGCAATTGAAGGAGCTGTTGCAGCAGAGAATTCGAAGTAAAGCAAAGGAAAAGGATGGCCTTACTGAACTGAATATTCAAGCAAGGATAGGTTTCATTTGATTGGTTCTGATGTTTTGTAGGTCTTTTATCAAGTATTTTTTGCCTGTATACGAACTTGGTTTTTTGATACATATATAATATTCTCACATTTCACCAAAAAAAAGTATATAAAAAATATACAATTCTACACTATAAAGGAATGAACATGTTTTTGGTTTTTTCAAATTTTTCAAATTTTTATGGTTTTTGTGTTTATGAAGTAAAAGGACATGTTTTTGTGTTTTTCAATTTTTATCATTTTTGATTTAAATGTCAAGTTAGAATTTTCCATCCCCACACTAGTATGGGCATTGTCCTCGATGGCCAAACCGATAGGAAATTATGCAAGCTAAATGAGAATGCATGATTTCTATACTAATATGCAAACTATATGACATATACACAAGTGATGCATTCTAAGCTACACTATATGATGCATGAATGTATTGGTTGTAGAGCTAATTTAGATTAACTCCCAATGCTTGTGCTTGAACTTCCCCAAACCAAGTAAGACACTATTTCTAGTGTAAAAATGGGGGAGTTCATGCACAAGTATGCAATGCATGAAACTAGTTTGTCATTTTGGATTTTCAAAAGTGGGAACAATAAGAGACACCTCAATAAAACCGAGGTGGGAGTCCTCTAACTGTTGCTAGGACTCAAAACCAATGATCAAGATTAAAAATTTGAAACAGGAGACATAAACAAAGCTAAGAGGAGGTGTAGGAAACTCACAATGGATTGTGGCATCCTCCAAAAGCTTTTCAATCCTCAATTGTCGCTCATTGCGACATCCTCATCACTATCATTGTCATCATCATAGACTTCATTATCATCATCTACCTCCATGGACCCGGAGGCTTCACCATCTTCATCATCACTTGAACTTTTCACTTCTTCCTCATGGCAAGAGTCACTACCTTCCCCGTTCTCAACAACAATCTCTTTCCCCTTAGAAACTTCACTATCCATGGTGGCATCTCTAGAAGCATTTGGGAAGAACACCTCCCTATCCGCCCAACTAGGCAAAGGACATGTAGGATCAAGTAGTCCTTGCCTAGCTAAATAAAGGAGGGTCGGATATTGAGCTCGGTAAGCATTGACCCAATCCTCATGAGCTTCCTTATGCATATGTTGCAATAGTTGAGTCAAGTAGTCGTTGCCTACCACAACATTAGTGCCAATTGGTCTGAATTCTTTGTAGGCAAATGGATATTGTGGAGTCACAATAGAGGAGGAGGAGGGCTTGGCATTTGATTCCCTATGTTGCTTCATAATCATCTCGGCTTCATCGGAGACGGGTAGTAGGTAGCTTGGACTTCGGACATTGATGCGGCATATCTTGTTAGGCAAGATGAAGGACTTACCTTCTTTAGTGAGCCACTCATACTTGTTGTCAAGATTATCATTCTTGACCCACTGGAACTTGTTGACCATAGTGGCCAAATCAAGAAGGTTGCCTCCTTTTACCGGTTTGTATGTCTTGTTTTTGTTGAAATCCGGGTTAAAGTGTTTGGCTAACCAAGTCACTAAGCCTCCATTAACAATAAAAGCCGCTCCATCTTTCCCATGGTCAATTTCGAGCCACCGATCAATTAGGAGTTGAAGTATGTTGTATTCCTTGGTGAACTTTTTGTTGATATTCATGGTGGATTCAAGGTAGACAAAGTCGAGCTCGGTAAAGTGATTGGTGCCTTTTCTTGCAATTAAAGTGTTGCCTACAAACTTATGCCACACTCTTATATCCAGATGGTGGACATATAGAACATGGCACTCATGGAAAGACTCAAATTTTCGCCCGGTTATTGCTTTCCAAAGGAGTGTGGCATCATATTGGGAAGGCTTTTTCTCATAATGATAGTGTTCTTCAAGACCAAACACTTTGCCAAAATCACTCATAGACATTCGTCTATCCTTGTTTTCTAGGCGGAATTCAACATTTTTCCGAGTGTCTACCTTAGTCACCTTCAAGGAGCTTACAAACTCCATGGTAAGGGAAGGGTAAGTCAATTCTTGCATTTCAAATAGGGTAAGCAATTTCATGGACTCGAAAAATGTCTTAGTTCTCCCAAGCACACCCAACTTGTCTAAGGCATCTTGACATATGAATTTGGTAGGCAAAATTGTCTTCCTAGTAAGGGATACAAATGCTTTCCTATGAGAATCGTTTATGAAAGTTACCTCCGGATAATCTTGGAATTGTTTAATGACCAGAGTAGGTGTAGCTTCCACCATAGGAGTAGCAACTTCTTGAATATCCACCCTTGGTTGATGCACTACCATAGCCTTTGAAGCTAGAAGAGCTTGTTGCCTTTTGGAAAGATTTGAGGTTGTGGGTGCCTTGTTTCCATCTTTTGTTCTTGCCATGTTGTTCTCCTTTTCAAAATTGTATCAACAAACCAATATTAAGCTTGAATGCTCCTTGTTTCCTCAAGCTTCAATCAATTCCCAATCGATTTTAGGATTTTCGAAATTGTGCTTAAACCCTAGAAATTGCCTCAATGTGTGAGGATTTGTTGTTTCGATGGCTTCTTGTTGATAAAGGAGTAGTTTAATTGTGATTTGAGGAAGTTTTGTTTTGATTTGGGTGGATTTGGTTGAGGAATTTGTGTTTTGTTGATGAGGGGATTGAGGGTTTTAAGGGAGAAAGGGTGTGTGTTTGTGTTTGTATAAGATAGAAATCAATTGGGGAAGGAAGGTTTGAATCCCGTGTTATAGCCAAATAGCAGCAGGAGACGATTGTCTTGGACTGGGGATGCTCGGATCCTCAGTCAGTATGCTCAGAAATTTTCAACCTGTGCTAAGACACGCGGATTCTGCAGGAGACGAGCGGATTTTGCTGAGGACGCTCGTCTTCACCTGGGGACGCTCGGATTTTTAAACATCGTGGAATGATAACTTTCACAGCAGCCAGGACGCGCAAATTTAGCTTGAGACGAGCGGCTCAGGGACAAGGACGGGCGTCTTCTATGTAATCTGCTCAGATTTTTAAATAGACCAAACTTTTCAATTTCAGCACTCACAAGACCCACGTCCTAGAGCCAGGACGCTCGGATCATTGCCAGCACGAGCGGATTCCTTCCTGGGACGCTCGGATCTCCTCCTGCACCCACGAGTTCAGTTCCACCCGTGGGGATCTTCATTTCCCATATCATTCTTTTTTCATTCCATTTTTGTTCATTGTTGCGGGTGCACTATGATGGCTCGGTTAGCCTAGGCAATTGCTATCCCCATACTAGATCAAACACTACACATCAAAACACATTAAAATACCTCCCTCACTTTCTCTCATAATGAAAATCTTGATCAAAGTATGAAATTGTAAATCCAAAATTGACAAAAATGCAATATAAGAAGTAAAATGCAAGTTAAGGGTTAGAATATTTACAAATGGTGGTTTAGGGAGGACTCCACCAAACCCTCACTCTTGAATGAGATGTCAAGGGGGCATAGCCAAGGTGTTATTTATGTTGCTCAACACCTTGTAGAAGTAGTCAAAGGCTTGTTCATTTTCATTATAAAGATTCTCAATGGACGTTTGCACATTGTGTTCTTCATGGTGGTGACTCGAGTCAAGATGGTCACCAAAGCCTTAGTCTAAGGTCATAGCATTGCCAATGTAGGGATTGACTAATCCTTCGAATTCGTCATCCCATAGACCACACACTTCACTAGCTTGCTCCCCAATGGTATCATGAGTTGATGAAAACAACTCCTCTTTCTTGTTGTCATGGCCAATAATGTGACACCCCCATACTCCAAGTGCCTTACCAGGACCACTTAAGGTATGAGAACGTCACCATCTCGGTTACCCGAGGCAATGATAATCAAATAACGTTAAAGAAACATACTTAAATAGAAATACAATTTAAAGTGATTACATGTCCAAAACCCAAAACTGATAAAAGTGAAATACAAGTTCTCTAAAACTGTCTACTATGAAACTATAAAAGCGTCTGACACAGCGGAAGACTTCTAAACTGCAACGTGGTGACTCATCCCAGCTATCCCATACGCATCATCACATACCTCCTCAATAACTGCTCACCACCCCCGAATGGATCACCACAGTTTTTAAAACATTTAAACGGGGTCAGTACTAATTACATAAAACAATGCCACAAAGAAACAAGAATACAAACAGCTCAGACAATCCCCAGTCTCCATCTCTAATCTCCACATAACTGACTACACACTAAAGTATGTAGCCCTGCCAGAGTACCCATCGCAATAACTACTCCACGCCGCCAGTTGGGGACCGCAGCCGTACCCACCAAATCCCCGCTCATCTCCATTGAGCGATAACCCAAGTTCATTAATGTGCACATCCCTTCTGTGGCGGGTTCCACAGAAGGCGAATCAAGGGCGTGAAGCCACTCCCACAAGTGACTCCACTCAGCCAGGGACGCGCCCCGAAGATCACAGACAGATACAAACCAATCAACAATATGAAATCAACAACCGTCAAGATCAACCAACAATATAATTAACCATTAATCACAACAACAATCACCACACATTATGTAGCTAATACGGAGTAGGGAAACCCTACCTGGAAATGCAAACACCGACAGACGATCAAGCAGCTAAGTCAGAATCTCTCCTCAACGAATCCTCCTCCTATACATACATACATATAATCAAAACTATATTCACATAAACCACCAAAACCCCCAAATCACCCAATTAAGGTTTAATCAATTTTAACAAAACGCTATAAAAATTATATGTGAAGCTTACCCTCAACTCAAGAATCACAACGGTGTAAATAACGATGAAATCCGACACTCTTAGCTCCTGGATTTGCTAATAATGTGGCGAGGATGATTCAACGTAACTTTTAATCGTCGCTTGAAGGTTATTAGGTTGAAAAAGTGTTTTAGGAAAAAGTGACGAAAGTCTTAAATATCAATCCCACATTATTAACAAACCCGTCAAAAATCACCCGACAACTCACTTACTTGATCGAGTAAGTCACTTACTCGATCGAGTGACCCTTACTCGATCGAGTGCCAGGCTTACTCGATCGAGTACCCTACAGGCAGACTACTGTTTTGCGTAAAAAGCCACTTACTGGACAGAGTAAGCCCCACTCGAGTGCCACTTTTGTATGCTTGGAAAAAATTCACTTGTTCACTTGTTCCCCTACATTCACTTTGGTCATGTCCCAAAGTTCCACAACTCTCACATACTCCACTTGGAATTGAGGATGATGCCACCATAGCATTTACATGTTATTTGGGTGATTTGGAAGCTTCATCAAGCTTAGCCATTGCCTTCTCAAACTTCAAATTGATGGTGTCAATATGAGCACTTAGTTGAGCACCCAATTATGTGATGGAATCTACCTCATGCTTTCCTCCTCTAGTGGCCTTTCGAGGCCTACTATATTGTGAATTATGAACCGCCATCTCTTCGATTTTGGCCCATGTTTGATTGTCATCAATTTCGGTGAACATTCCATTGGATCCCATATTGAGAATGTTGCGGGAGTCTTCATATAGACCATTCCAAAAATTTTGCACAAGGAACCACTCGCTAAGTCCATGGTGTGGACAAGAACGACAAGTGTCCTTAAATCTCTCCCATGCTTCATACAATGATTCCTCATCTCTTTGCTTGAACCCGGTGATTTGGGCTCTTAACATGTTAGTCTACTCCGGAGGATATAATTTCTTGTAGAAAGCAAGTGCTAACTTCTTCTATGAGTCAATACCAAGGGTAGCCTTGTCTAGGCTCTTCAACCATTTATTTGCGGTACCAATCAAAGAAAAAGGAAATAATACCCATCGGATTTGGTCTTGAGTAACTTCGGTTTGAGAAATTGCATCACAATAGTCACAAAAAGTCTCCATATGTGAATGAGGGTCTTCACTAGGCATCCCTCCAAATTGACTTCTCTCAACTAATTGTATGAATGCGAATTTGGCAATGAAATTACCGGTTAAATGTGGTGGTGTAGGACTACCATTTGGTAGGTTCTCCTCGGTTGTTACGGAATGTGATGAAAATTTAGGCATTGTGGGTTGATTTTGTGGTGGATTTTGTATTGGGTTGTCCTCTCCTTCTCTTGCAAAAGGGTTGGTAAACTCAATGTTATTTGATTGAATGTCCACAATCTCACCAATACCTACAACTCTTGAAGTTCCTCTAGCAACTCTTCTATTGTTGGTTAAGGTCCTTTCAATTTCAAGATCAATAGGTAATGGATTACCTTGTGATCTTCTAGTCATGCAAAATATCAAACAACTCGAAAATAATTAGAATAACCTTGAGGAGATTGACTTCCCCAAGGTAAAGAAAGACACAACTAAAAACAGCTAATGAAAATCAAATCAATTTAACACCGTCCCCGGCAACGGCGCCATTTTTGGTGTCGGTTTAAACTCGTTGTCAAAAGCTACCAACCAAAACAATATTTATAACTTCACAAACTACTCTTAGTAAAGAGGTAAGTAAAGGTCGGATCCCAAGGTACGGGTATTGATGTAGGATTCTCAATTGCAAATCGTTGTGTCTTAGGGTGTCACAATTTGGGTTGAGATGAAATTGGTCTAAACTAATTAACAAGATAAAAGTAAAGTAATGAAAACAAGTAAGGTAATTAATAGGAGATGTAAACAATTGATTAAAGGCACTAGGGTGTCATGGGTTCATAGGGGATTCATGGGAGTTGATCATACAAACATGTTCTCAATTATATGCAAGCCCTTATTGTTGTGATGGGATCGAGTTAGTGTATATCTTATAATCCCTAAGAAGGTTTGGGTCCCGGAGCTGAATCGATTAGATTGTACAACACCTACAAGTCGACTAAATCCTTTCTATCCAACTATATGCATGGTCTAATGAGGCTCGAGTTGGTGTATAAGCTTACAAGCCTCATTGAAGAGATAGGTGATGGGTAAAAAATGCAAGGATTCATAGGCTCACATTTCATCAAACATAACATGTGCATAAGTTGAAATCACAACAAGCAAGCAAATTAATTATGAAAACATATTAGATTAAGCATGAATCATTCCCCATGTTTGTTTCCCCTAATTCCCCATTAACCCTAGCTAAGGAAACTACTCACTCATGATCAAGTTTAGCATGCTAATAAGGTTGTCAATCATACTAACAAAGCAAAACATGATGAATAAATGAAAGTAATTAAACAAGATTAACAGAGAATTATACCTATGAAGATGATTCCAAATAATAAAGCAAAGAATAATAGAAGTACTTGATGATTGATGGAAGGTTGTCAATCCTCCAAATAAGCCCAAATAATCTTCTAATTACCCAAAATAAAGGAACAACAATAGAGAAATTAAGAAAAGATTAAGATGTGATTAATATTGAGAAATTGTATTACAACTAAATTAAGACTAATTTGAGAGTATTAAGATAAGATTAAGAGAGCATAAGAGATGATGCTAATCTAGGTAGTACAAAGGGGTATTTATACTAAAGATTAGGTACAAAGATTAGGGTTACTAAGGGTTTAAATGACTACTAAGACCCTAAGAAAAGTTGAGGAAATGCTACTCCCGAAGGAAATGAGTGGATCCTCTTGCTAGTCCAGTCTTGATCCGCCCGTCCCGTGCTATGGCACGGGCTCTTCTGACTTGTGCTCCGCTCGGATCCTGGGGAAGACGCTCGTATCCAGGTGCTGCAAGCCGCTCGTCTTGGGCATAAGATGCTCGGATCCTGGTGTTCAAAGATGCCCGGATTGTGCATGATCCGCTCGGTTTCCTTCTTTTCCTCCTTAGCAATCCTCAAGGATCATGTCGGGGATGCAAGGATCCTTTCCTCATTGCCCATTTCACTTTATTATCTACTTAGGCCTCTAGTGTTGGTCTTCTCTTTGATGCTTGGTCATTAGTTGCGATCCATTTAGCTCCATTTCGCCTTATAAATGCAAGGTTAGCAATCCTTTCCTACCAAGGAGACAAAACCTCAAAGAATATGCAAAATGGGAAACTAAAGATAGTAAATGACCCAAATAAGTGCTTATAAAGCATAGGAACGACGTTAATTCGGGGACTAAATGTTCTCAATTATGAGTCACATCACTACACACTCACTAAACTAAACTAAACACTCTTTACATTGCTAAGACGGTTTTCAACCGAGTTTTCCGACCTAACAAGTTGTTACATTTCCGTCGATTTCTTGTCTCAAACCTAGCATGTAAGTATGAGGGTGTAATAATCTTCTTCTTTCATGTCTTTTTATCTGTTTTTATGACCTTAACATGCTAAAACATGCATAACATGGTCCAAAATACGGATCGAATGAGCCAAAACCGAGTTTTGACTGGAAACAGAAGGCCCTAGTCACCACTAGGTACCTCGCGCCTCAATGGGGTGACCAGGCCAGAACTCAAACGTGTTTGAGTTCATTCTTTCCATTTTTCATTTCATTTTACAACCGGTTTTTACCGTTTCAAATCATTTTTATGATAAAAATTTTAACAATAAATCATTTTCACCCTTGGTTCCTTATACCATGATCGTTTAATCCGTGTGGGTGATAATATTTGGTTAATTACATTTTAAAAGGTATTTTAAAACCTTTTATTTCATTTCTTTACATTTAAAAAACAATCATATTAGTCAAACATGCAAAATCATCCTTGGTTCTGTTGGAATATGTGTCCTCCGACAATAATGCGATCACAACTGTCGATCATGATGATCACATGTTTAAATCTCGTTTTAAGAATACATGTGGGATGTAATATTTTACAGTCAACTGGTCCACACATATCGGTAATGATTGGTGACTAGAGTTTGACATTTCGTCGTGCGACGGTGGTGATCAATTGATCCCCTTAGGTCATACCTATAGGGAAATACTCTTAATTGATTATTTAATTAATCGTATGCCGATACGAGTTAATTAAATTACTTAAAATTGACGAATGATTTGTGAGTAAGATTAACGTATCTTATTATAATTTGATTAAATTGGATACGGTCTAAGTAATCGAATTGTTTTATTACTTAGATAAAATTATTGTTTACGAAACAATTTGAAATTGAAATTGAATGAATAATTTATTATAAATGCAAGACGTTGTAATTTATAATTTGATAAACCGTTTTGGCACAAGTAATTACGAATTACGAGTTGATTTTGTATATGACATATTTTATGAGTATGTTGATTTTTAATATGTTAAAAATACATTAAAATTTCACATGACAAGTAACATGACACATTTGTCACAATTGACAAATGACAAAATAAAATGGACCATCCATTTTACATTAAAAGTGCCGAAATATGGAGTGTTTAAGGTGTATATTGTGTTTTATTTTGAGTGGAAAACACAATGATAAGACCTTGCTTGTAGCCTTGCATGCCTATTCTTTCTTGGGTAGAAAAACAAGCTCATGCATAGGGCACCCTTCCCCTCCTCCAACCGGTTTTCCAAGAGGAATTATAGAGGTTTTCCTCTACAATTTTTCATTCACTTCTTCAACTCATTTTTCTAGTGTAAGAAAAAGAAATATTCTCTCTACCATTTTTGTGAAAACTTAGAGAAATAAAAACACACAAATCTATCCTCTCTTGGCCGAAATATCAAGAGAACAAATTAATATTTTGTGTCATTTTATAGTAAGACTTATATTATTTCTAGTACAAAATAATATTAGTTATTAAGAGATTTTCTTGGGTATTCACATTTGGGAGAGGTTCTAATTTGGACCTTTTATTCATCCATTTTAAGTAAAGCTCAAGAACTAACAAATAGGTGAATTTGTTGATGCCCATTAATCCGAAATCATATAGTAAGATTGATGATTTCTTCTCTATTCTTATTTAAGTTTGCATGCATAAGATTTGTAATTATTTTATGACTAAATAATTTCTCATATATATGAATATGTTAATTAATGAGATTAATAATCACCATCAAGCGGTATCATGAGCCTTAGGTTGTTTGCATGCAAATCGGTTATTGTTTTTCCGAGTTATAAGATTAACAAACAAAACTTATAAATTTGTGTTTATTATGAAATATCACGAAATTTATTTGCACGTTAAAGTTTCTGGTCCTAAAATGTATTTAGGATATTTTGGTTTATTTATGGATTTTATTGTTCATTTTATATAATAATGGCATTAAAATGTGATTTTTATGATAAAAATGTCATTTTTGGACTAAAAATAGCTAAACTTCGAATTTTTCAGTGTTTTTTGGATATGTTTTCACATATATAATCTACTGATGGTCTGTAAATTTTTATGTTAAAATGAGTTGTTTTGCTCGAAATATGGATTTTTCAAGTTAAAATTGTATTTAAATGGGTAAATAGGTTAATATGAGTTATATTTCGAATCTGGTCATGAAAATTTATTATGTTGTCACATGCAAGTTTACAAGATGTGTGTAAAATATTTGGCTATAATGAAGTCTTTATGCATGATTTATGAATTTTTGATGAAAAATCACATAAATAGTGACTTTAATTAGTAAAAATGCTAAAACATAATTCATGACTAAGGAAAAACGTCACATGTTGCATTTTATTATATATTTCAGATCTAAAAGTGAAAAGTTGATGAAAATATTTTTTCTCATATTTTTATGGTCATATTTGTTAAAATCGATAAACCGCAACATTGTTTTTCACGATAAATTTTCGAAATTTTTAACCTAAGTTTTTGAACATTATGAGTGTCATGGTTTTTTTTTTCCAAAATGTTCATGAGTTTAAATTTCAAATTTTGAATTTATTTGAAATTTTTATGATTTAATTTGAAGTTTATGACATAATTTAGTATTTTAGGTCCATTCATGAACAATATTAAGAAATCTAGGTTAATTATTGTCAAATGTTAGTGGAGACTAATTTTGAGTCCTAAGATGGTTAGGGTAATTAACTTGTACATAAATATGATTTTATGTAATTATTGTGATTATAAAAGGTTAAATCACGCAAATCCGTAAAAACCGATTAATATACGATATTGGCTCCTTAAAGGCGATTTAGCATAAAATTGGGCATGTTCATACATATTATAATGCTGCATTTTATTTATGATTGTCATTTTTTTTTAATTTTATGTAATTTTTGAATTATGTAATTTTACTTAGTATGGCCTTAGTTTTAATTGATATTACCCGAAATGTATGGGAATATCGATTCGGTTGTAATTATTGTGATCTCGTATCACCGTTTTGTAATTTAATAGATTTATTTTTATTTTAATTAAAAATGTATAATAGGAAATTATGTAATTTATTATGTAATTTATTTATTCCGGAGTTCCTTGAAGACAGTGCCGTTCGAGAAGGCGGTCCATTAAAGAAAGTGTTGCCTTGAAATGCGTGCCAAGACCGAAGTTCAAGGGATCAAAGGAGTTGGTTTCCGAATTTGTAATAGTTTATTAGATTTACTATTTTAGGAAGGCCATACTAGGATTTTATTTATGCTTTGCATTTTATTTATATGTTGCATGCATCGCTAAATCGCCATAACTAAACATGCATTTTAAATCGAGTTTATCGACCGTGTCAATTACAATTATCGTAGTTCACCGCTTTAGTTCACTTAAAACGTGATAGATAATAAATTGACATGACCTCTTGCTAAAATAAACAATTGAGACTTAGCCTTACCAAAAAGTAGAAACCATGAAAACCTATTTCGTGAGGGAGTGCGCTCGGCCACACCGGGGTACAAACCTTGTTACGTAGGGGAAGTGGGTGATAAATGTCTATCCACCGAATTCATGTTGATAAGGGATGAATCGGCTACCCCGTGCCCAAGTTAATGTGAATTTGGATCATGGACACATTTATTTGAAATTTGGATTGAGCTCAACGGAAGTATTCGTGACCGTAGTCGCATGTG
Organism: Silene latifolia; assembly: GCF_048544455.1. Taxonomy (NCBI): domain Eukaryota; kingdom Viridiplantae; phylum Streptophyta; class Magnoliopsida; order Caryophyllales; family Caryophyllaceae; genus Silene; species Silene latifolia. The sequence goes on along the minus strand of NC_133532.1, from coordinate 95,345,265 downwards.
TTCCGGGCTATAGATAAATATTAGAGTAATTTTATCGACCGAGAGTTCTAAAAGTAGAATCGATTAAAGAGTTAATCCACCGAGTTATATTGATGAGGGATGAATCGGCTACCCCGTGCCCAAGTTAATATGAATTTGGATCTCGGAATCATTTATCATAGTTGGGTAGAGGTCACTATGTAAATGCTTTACTTGTTATTTACAAGTATTAATAAAACGATAAATGTTAAGTTTTCCACTATTCCGTTATCATATTGTTCTATTTCTTTACCACAATTCATATACGATATCATTTCGATTTTTGATTCAAATCTCCATTAAAACATCGTAACTAAAGACAAATATGAATTTGCTTCTAAAACCTCATATGAACCATTGCTAAGGATCTCTTGTGAAGAGTATAGATAAAAGTTATTCGTGATCAAAAGGGTTTTTGATTCTTGACTAACATATCTACTTACAATGAATTGTTTCTCATATGCTTAATTGAGTTAAGTACTTTGAAACGTTACATCATTTTGGTAACTAGATTTGTTTGAAATCAAAATTGACCAAAATACCGCAACCACTTCAATGAAAGTTTTAAGACTAAACAAACGAATGAAGAGTAGTCTTCATGAATTTCAATTTTGCTTCTCTTAGCAAAGATTCATTGAAATGAGTGGGAGCATTCTCTTAAACCGTTAAGAAAAGGACGAGGTTCAAAGAAGTAAAATTAGAATGGAATTGATACAAGGTAATGTTAAAGGTAAAGTTATTGAGAATAACGATACTAAACCTATCAATCCCGACCGATAAAGTTTCCATTGTCTTAATTGTTGGACGCTAGAAAGGAAACTACTCCAAATTATTGAAGAATCAACAAGTTAGTTGTGGGACATCTAATGGGACCTTCTTCTTTAAATGTTTATTTGATTAACATAAATTTTGCTAGTACTACTTCGTCAATATTAGAAACCAGTGGAGGTTTTCATCATTATATTCGATAAATAAGATGATTAGAATATGACGACTAGCAACAATGATGTTGAGAGATAGAGTCATTGTGTACTCAATCTAGTTTTTAGGTTTAGAGTTGTACTTAATTGTGACTATTAAGTGCATAAACTCTAAATAAGAATATAAACTTGTTAAGATACAAAAGAGGTTTCACTTTTGTGACCCTATACACCATGATTTGATGTATGGCTAGCCCATTATCAAGGTGATTATATTCTAAACCAAACTAGAATGATATATCATGTAGATGATGGAAGACTCAATTTGGCAACCCAAGATTGAACCTTAGATTCTGAAATGATGAACGCAAAGAGTTATCGAGTACTCTTGAAACCATTATATCTTATGGTATATGCGTATCTTGTATTCAAAGCAAGATGTCTCGTGCCTTTTGGTTGAAAAGGAGATCGAGGTTGTAAATCATTGATCCAAAATAGGTTGATCATTTTCTTTTACCAACAATTTAAGTTGACACTAATGTGTTCACTTAATAAGGTAAATAGAGAAATCTTTGAAGAAGTTCAAAGAGTTCAAGGAATCACGATTTAGTCGTAATGGGATTATCAAATGAAGACTTTGATATAAGCTAAATGAAATGTGATATAGTATCACAAGTTAATCTCTCTTAGCACGCATTATGGGATAATGTGTGGTTGGATAAAGAAATCAAACGCTATTCGATATGGTTTGGACTTCAATCAAGTTACTTTGAGTTACTTGATCCTTTTGGGGATTTTATCATATTGTCTAAATTATTTTTCCACTAAAACAATTCATATGAGATATGAAATGGTAGAGTACTATTCTTGTAAGTTTTCAAAAGAAACAAATGCTCATTTTTCTTTATTATAATCACGAGTACAACGGGTTTGTAGCTCGTGAAGATGTCTTTCTAAAATATAAGTATATTTCTAGAAGACAGAGTGGGAGAAATTATTCAAGAGCCACAAAGAATGTTATGTCGCAAGAAACTGGTCTTTCTTGGCTACATGAGACGTTTTGCGTAAAACGTTGTTTGTTCAAAACCTAGGAGGTTAAAGTCATCACTTGTTGAAGATGATGAATTAGTGTTACTTTTAGAAAGTAAAGAGCTTGCAACTTACAAAGAAATTGTTTGATTCAAGTTGATTACTTCTGGAAAGTAATGAACATATGACTTACATGAGAGTGTTTAAGTCACAACTCAATACAAGGCTTAGAGCCATGAAAATCCGAAATAAATTCCAAGTGAATTGTTAGATATCAAAGCTTGATTGGTGGCAAAGGGTTTTGCACTAGTTGAAATGCTTAAGTCTATTTGGATCTTCTTAGGAATTGTGTTTCATTATGAGATATATAGCGAATGAATCTAAAACCCACTTCTTCATAGAAGGAATGTATTCGATACATGTTATGAGTTTTGTAGATTCTTACAATCCTAAGATAATGTGAAACTTAAGAGAGGGTCTTAAGTAGGACATCAATGAGTTGGAATCAATGATTTGATCATGGTATAATAAAAATTTTCCCGATAAGTCGAGAAGTTGTGTTTATACATGAAGTTTAGTGGGAGTTACGGAAATTTTTGTAGTCTTATATGTGGATGACATATTGATCATTGCGAATGATTTAAGACTTTTGGAGTATTATAATACATCTTTAATATCCGGATTTATGGAGATAAATCTACATGATATTGGCATCAAATAAGAAGTCTTATGTTGATAAGATTCATGATTAGTTCAATCAAATTGAACATATTTGATTGATTCCATTTGCTTCCGCTGCCGAATCAATTAAATAGGTAATGATGTACAACACTTCATACACTTTGAGTACGATGAATTGTTTCAAAATCGAATTTAAGTAATAGTTACCAAGTAGCCATATAGATTATTCTTAAGTGCTTGAGGAAGCATTATGGATGTAATGCAAAGTGTTTTTGATGCAATTTTGTGTGAGGGTGTTACACAAATGACAATTGACAATTGAGATTGCGCATGGTTTCCGACAAAACCATAATCAAAACACATTAGGATGGTTAAGGAACCATTGTGGCTATGTTATTTAAGAAATATATTTTCTAGAATCGTTCTAGGCAATAAAGAACAATGAGAGATATTTACAACGGAAATTGAGTAAACTTGCAATCATGAGATGTGCAAGAAGGATGAGTCCCATTTTTGTGAAAACAAAGTGGGAGCTATTCTAAGGCTAGAGGGCCTATGTCTAGATTGGATCTAGACACGTACTCAGAAAGTTTTGTAATGCAAATGTATACATTACAAAGGAAAACGAGTATGTAGTAAGGTTGAGTAAGGTACAAGAAGTTGATAAAACCTACTAACCAAAGCCTTCTCACAGGCTTAACATGATGAGTCATGTCATATGTCATTTCAATTGCATTGAGATGAACAACTACATATAAGATGAAAATGGACTATAAAAAAATATGAAGTAGTAATCAGGTATTGACTATTCATATGTGATAATCACATTTGTCGTTCGAGTTTTTAAATCTAAAAACTCCTTTATACTTTGTTACATCCAAACGGGTTGTAGAAACAATATTGAACCCCGTTAAAGTGAACCTGGATTAACATTGTATTTGCCCATAGTCACTTGTATGAGGTGACGTCTCGAAGTGACTAGAGTGTGATGCGATTGATGGCAAGTTCAAATGCCAAAGAGTCATGTGAGATGACTAGTCGATCACATAGGCAGACTGTTAGGAACACTTTGTCGGGCCTTATGACCGCTTATAGAGTTCTGGCAAATTTATATAGCCTCGTCGTGGCGAGAGCTACTATAGTATTCTAATGAGTCGATTCTTTTGACTAAAGACTGTTCGCCTAAGATGGCACAGTTTCAGATTAACTTTGATTTGTGTTACTACGACCATCGTAAATGGGATCAAATGGGCATATTTTGGGTTATGATGGTTGTGGCTAGTCGAAGGGAATAAGTGCGATAGGAATTGTCCACCCCCTTGTCAGGGTTAAAACAATATCTCAAGGCCACTCGAGGAGTAATGAACTGGAAATGCGTGGCCAAGCTCGGAAGGTATCTATGGTAGATGATTCCGGTCAATCAGTTATTCTCCAGATCGAGGAATCAACTCTCGATATGATCACTTACAAGTACGACCTGAAAGACACCTTGCATTGAGTGGGAGATAGTAATAGGACAAGAGAATTGGTGACGCACACTTGTCGAGGACAAGTGGGAGATTGTTGGAATATGTGTCCTCCGACAATAATGCGATCACAACTGTCGATCGTGATGATCACATGTTTAAATCTCGTTTTAAGAATACATGTGGGATGTAATATTTTACAGTCAACTGGTCCACACATATCGATAATGATTGGCTGACTAGAGTTTGACATTTCGTCGATGCGGACGGTGGTGATCAATTGATCCCCTTAGGTCATACCTATAGGGAAATACTCTTAATTGATTATTTAATTAATAATGCGCCGATACGAGTTAATTAAATTACTTAAAATTGACGGATGATTTGTGAGTAAGATTAACGTATCTTATTATAATTCGATTAAATTGGATACGGTCTAAGTAATCGAATTGTTTTATTACTTAGATAAAATGATTGTTTACGAAACAATTTGAAATTGAAATTGAATGAATAATTTATTATAAATGCAAGACGTTGTAATTTATAATTTGATAAACCGTTTTGGCACAAGTAATTACGAATTACGAGTTGATTTTGTATATGACATATTTTATGAGTATGTTGATTTTTAATATGTTAAAAATACATTACAATTTCACATGACAAGTAACATGACACATTTGTCACAATTGACAAATGACAAAATAAAATGGACCATCCATTTTATATTAAAAGTGCCGAAATATGGAGAGTGTTTAAGGTGTATATTGTGTTTTTATTTTGAGTAGAAAACACAATGATAAGACCTTGTTTGTAGCCTTGCATGCCTATTCTTTCTTGGGTAGAAAAACAAGCTCATGCATAGGGCACCCTTCCCCTCCTCCAACCGGTTTTCCAAGAGGAATTATAGAGGTTTTCCTCTACAATTTTTCATTCACTTTTTCAACTCATTTTTCTAGTGTAAGAAAAATAAATATTCTCTCTACCATTTTTGTGAAAACTTAGAGAAATAAAAACACACAAATCTATCCTCTCTTGGCCGAAATATCAGGAGAACAAATTAATATTTTCTGTCATTTTATAGTAAGACTTATATTATTTCTAGTACAAAATAATATTAGTTATTAAGAGATTTCCTTGGGTATTCACATTTGGGAGAGGTTCTAATTTGGACCTTTTGTTCATCCATTTTAAGGAAAGCTCACGAACTAACAAATAGGTGAATTTGTTGGTGCCCATTAATCCGAAATCATATAGTAAGATTGATGATTTCTTATCTATTCTTATTTAAGTTTGCATGCATAAGATTTGTAAATATTTTATGACTAAATAATTTCTCATATATATGAATATGTTAATTAATGAGATTAATAATCACCATCAGGTTCCATATACCATGTCGGTTTTAAACCCGACTACGATGATAAACATTGACAAATTACAAACAAATGAGCTTAATACAATTAGTTCATAATCATTTTTCTAAACTATTCATGTCAAGCTTGCAAAACCGAACCCGACATCGAATATTGCCAATACAATGATGATTATTCAAGTCTCATTCCTCACATTAACACAAAAGTGGTCTAAACGACCTTTTCAACAAAGGCGGGTTCAAATACCCTTTTACAAACCGTTTTACCAACATTTTCAACTGTCGGGAGATGTCCCATTGGATCGTCTGCTGCCTCGCGCCTAAACAGGCCAACTGTTTTCCAGTTATCAAACCAGGACACGTCTCCTTGCATCGCCTGACGGCTCCCGCCTCTATAGGCTGCCTGATGCAGGTCCTGCTTCCTTTCCAGCACTTTTCTAGGACGATCCCGACTTCGGTTAACCCGAATACCGGACGGATCAGATGGCAAGACTGCCCTTTTACTTTGTATTTGCAAAACGCCTTTCTAAGACAAATGGATTACGTTATGCACCATAAACCTAATTCTGTAAATGGATGTTTAATTTTCGTCTTGCATGCAAATCAACTCTAAATCCAATTTGACATCAATTACATGATATTTGGATAAACAACCAACATAGAAAGCTCACATGTTAGGTTCAAACTTGTGGATGCGCATTCATGCATTTACCCGTTTTATCAACTTTTGCATTTAACCAACCAAGATCGATCAGTAGAAGCCGCTACCGCGGGCGGGATTGGGTGTCCGATTAAAGGGCTTCCCAATACGTACCATCACATCTTACTCAGAAACTTTGGATAGTGGACGACCTTATCCAGACAGAACGAGAGCCATTCTAGATATAGGATGATAAAGAGGGATGACTCCTTATCTTTAGTACCTTTGTCAAACACCACTTTTTTGCCTTGGTTAACCTAGGTATAAAGTGGATTCGAACGGGTTCCAAGCATCCCAAAAATGCTTGGTGGTGACTCTGAACATCTCTTGTATCGTTTCGAGACCTTTGCCGAGACGAAACCAACCGATCTAAAAACGATCCGGTCGAAAGCATTCTTACGCCGCCGACCGTGGTTTTCAAAAGAACGTTGCCGCGTCCACAGATCGGCTGGGCTTCACAGGTGGGCCCACGTCCACAGATTGGCGACTTCACTGGGGAAAATTAGGAAACTTGTGTCTTTGTGATCCCTAAATGGTGACACTCAAACGAGGTCTTGGTTGAAATACATTAATTGATATTACGGTCATAAGTTGGGTTCCTTGTCCGGGCCCACAACCTAACATTTATCGACCAATTGGCTTGTCCTGTCGGCGTGAGTTTTCTCATCCCCGCGTTTCGAATCCCGATTGAGTCAAGCATACCGTTGACGTTACACATTTCTGTTTCGTCAAAGAGCTTTCATTTCCTTCATGCACGAGGCTAGGGCACCCTCCTTACACATTTTGTTTGGATTGGTATCCCTCTCGAAAATATGGGTTTGATCGTTTGGTGTGTAACCCACCCTTTTAAGCCAAAACCTGTGTAAGCATTATGCATAATATAATGAAGCTGCGAGTGCTTATGTGTTATGTGAGCATAAGTCCTTCCGTGTCATTTCAAACTTTCAAAAACACCCTTTTGCGCCATTATAATGGCAATTTCAAACCTAGGTCTTTCGCCGACCGTTGCACGCCCTTTTAGGCCGTCGTAATGACGATTTTCAAATGCGGTTTTCTACAACCATTTCAAAAAGCATGCCTTTTTAGGCCGTCGTAATGACGAGATTCAAACCCGATTTTATACAACCATTACAAAAAGCACGTCTTTGTAGGCCATCGTTTCAAACCCTATTTTCTACAATCATTTCAAAAAGCACGCCATTTTAGGCCATCGTAATGACGATTTTCAAACCCGGTTTTCTACAACCATTTCAAAAAGCACGCCTTTTTAGGCCGTCGTAATGACGAGTTTCAAACCGGTTTTCTACAACCATTTCAAAAAGCACGCCTTTTTAGGCCGTCGTAATGACATTTTTCAAACCCGGTTCTCTACAACCATTTTAAAAAGCACGCCCTTTTAGGCCGTTGTAATGACGATTTTCAAAACTCGGTTTCTACAACCATTTCAAAAAGACCTTTTTACGCCGTTATAATCGCCGCGTCAAGACACGGATTTTAACCCGTCTCGCGCCGACACAATGGCTCTTTCAAAACCCAAAAATGACACACGCCCTTTTTCGAGGCCTTTTCAAATCCCGAGCACCATACACCATCCCCGGGACCACGACCTTTTAAATCCTTTCAAAACTCGATTTTCAAAACATACGATTTTGAATTTCAAAAACCGTCTTTGGAAATAGCACATTCTTTTCAGAGCCGCCGCAACTCGAACTCAAACCGTCTTCTGAAAACAAACTTAAGACAACTTTTCAACTGGTCGACTTTTGAAGATCCGTATTCTTCGGAAGCCGTCCATAAACGACAAAAGAATCTTTTCGAAAATCTCTATTTTCGAAAATTTCAGTCTACCATTCCAATTCTGCCTCGTGTCTATCGAGTCAAAGCAAGCGTACTTATGGATCTTTAATTATGAGTCGTCTCACCTCGACACCCGTTCAACGGCGTCACGCCATCACGTTGAACGCGGGTCAAAAGCCCGGTCAACACCATCACATCATAAATCGAATCAGCATCGAGGCACCACATACGGTTACCCTCGTTTTGTTGAGTCAAAAGTGTCTTTTGTGTTGTCTGCGTTTAGTCGTTAAACCGTGTCGGATTGGGATGTAACGTGAGCCATTTTTTGCCAGAGAGCCATGCCCCCGTCTTCAACTTCGTCCAACAACAACAATGACAACATAGATCTCACGACTGCTCAGCTAGCCAGCCTACTCACCGCTCTTAAGGTCACCCTGGACCGTGTCGAGACCCGTATCGACACCTTGGAAAAAAAGGAAACCGGAGAACACAACACTCCATCTTTGACCGAAACTGAGAAAAGGCTCAAGCTCTTGGAGGAACAACTCCTAACCCGTGGTAACAACATCCACCTTGAGAACAATTGAAGATTTGAACCCGTTGGGGATCAACTACTCGACAACTTTACCTTGACTGATGTACCCAAGTTTAAGGGAGTGGAGGACCCACCCAACCACTTTCGGGCTTTCATAGATTACATGTCTATCAAGGGGGTAAAACAAGAACTTTTAACCCGGATCTTTCCATCATCCCTGGAACCAATTCCCCACCAATGGTACTATTCCCTATACCCCAAGAGCATTACCACTTAGGACGAAGTCGACATCAAATTTGCTAAACAGTACGCCGACAACGTCGAAATCTAAGCCAACACCCGCACTCTTGAAGTCCTGACTCAGAATGATTAGGAAGGGTTCACAGAATTCCTAACCCGTTGGAGGAGGGTAAGCACTCAATTGGTCAGTTAGCCGAGTGAATCAACTCTAGTGGAGAAGTTTGTCAACAAACTCTGTCTAGTTTATGCCAACCTACTGAGATATCAAAATATCAAAACGTTCCAGGACCTACAAATCCTCGGAACCCGCATTGAAGACGACCTCCGTAAGGGCGTTTTAGCCAAAATCACTGGTAGAAGCTATCAGGGATCTACATCAACCGGATCTCGCCTCTATGGTCAGACAGACAAAATCGATGAGATCAATCTCCTCGAACCAACCACAAAGAAAACTGAGCATCCTCGAAGGGTATTCACAAACTTGGGAACAACCTATGCAGTGCCCTAAAAAGACTCATGGACCAATGAAAACTACAGCCAATTGGGCCCACTCCGGACCCGTCCGAGGCCAAGAAAACCCGTTTCCGGAATCCCAATGTCTATTGCCAATACCACCAGGGCAAAGGTCATGACACAGAGGCCTGCTTTAAGCTGAAGCACGCCATTCAAGATATGATTGAGAAAGGGGAATTACCTTTACCTCCACCAATAAAACCAAATAACAAGACAAACCCCTTGGAAATCCATGCCATCTCTAATGACGAGCCAACCTTGGATTGCTCACACCTCATCCTGCCGATTGATGGCGAGGTGAATGCCTTGGAAAAGGGCACCCCGGACGGGATATTCATGTTCAGCACCACAACCATGCTCACCATATTCCAGCAGGTTGAGAAAGCCATATCCAGTCTCTCATAAAGGATCACCCGACTTGAGGACGCCTATCACCAACTAATATTTAACCCACCAACACCACCACCACGCCCAAGGGAGGGTCTTCCGAGCACCCAAAACTCCCAGTTCCAAAAAGGATTGCTCCCGCGACCACAATAATCAACCCCAAGAAAACTACCCCCACAATAACTTCCTCTACAAAAACTACCCGCCGAGGAATACCCCTCCAAGGTACCCTCGCGATCCCGAAATCAACGGTATCTGGAGAGACGACACGGAGGATGTCTACATCGCTTCGGGAAAGGGCAAACGGGCAAAAGGGATCGGTCACCTTACCCGGTTCAGGCGCCCCTACCAGAATCCGAACAATTCAAAAGTCCTTCCAACAAAAAATGACCAAATCGTCCCGGACGGGGACACTCAACCCAAGGTTCCTGAGAACTCGATCCTTAAACAACTGCAAAAGGCGAAGGCCGAAATCTCAATTTGGCAACTGATTGCCACATCCTTCGAACATTGGCAAGCTTTGCCACAAGCTTTGGCAAAGTTGACGGTCCCCTAAACCTCCTCCTCTGAAGAAGTGGTAGCGCACATGACAAGGGATGTCTCCGACCTGAGCAACCCGGTCATATTCTCTGACGAAGATATCCCTTCATTCGGAGCCAATCATAAAATGGCCCTATGCATCACTGCACAATGCCTCAAGAAGAATGTTCCTAAGGTTCTAATGGATGACGGATATGCGGTCAATGTCATTCCCCTCAAAACGGCTCATAAACTGGGTATCAAGAAAGCTGACTTGGTTCCAACTAATCAAGGAGTACGCGCTTATGACCGCAATCGTCGTAAAGTCGCGGGGCTTATCACCTTGACCATTGCAACTGGACCCCTGAAAAGGCAAGCCAGTTTTCAGGTGGTCGATATCGACGCCTCTTTCAACACTCTTCTGGGACGCCCCTGGATTCACGCCGCCAAGGTTGTCACCTCAACCCTTCATCAGAAAATCAGGGTCCCTTTCAACGGGAAAACAATCACAATTCTCGCCTCCCCGATTAAGGCTATCATGAAGAAGGGAATAACCTCTCAGGTCATTGAAGAGGACGACGGCGAAATGTGGGGATTCCAAGCTGCGAATGCCCTAACCGATGAGTCAGCATCATTCGATTGTGACCCGTTCTCGAACCTCACAGTCAACCGCATTTTGATGCACCAGGGTTATTTCTCGGGCCTACCTCTCAATCTGCTAAAGAGCACCTTCCCCCTATGAAACTGGCCAAGGTCCCCAACATCCTCTTCGGACTAGGCTATGAACCAGCCGATGAAGATATCCAGGAAATGAACCTCCTAATACAGAAGCGCAAAAAGCACGGAGTCATCCTCCGTCCCTACAATTGGACTCTCAATGGATACTTCGTCCCCGAGGGAGAGTCCGAGCTCTACAACGGCTTTCCTGAGCCAATCTACAACCCCATAGCCAAGGTTAAACACCCGGGCGTAGAGGTCTTTCAAGACTCCTACTTCATCCCCGACAACACCAAAGCTACGTCGACCAAATCTAAGTCGACCCCATGCCTGGACGGACAAGTCGTCAGTCTCCTCTTCGGAGAAGACAACATCAAGCACATCGGCTACGAGGACATCATCAACATTACTCCAAAGGATAACCAGTTTGATCCCACTATCTTAATCTCTGATACTTACCCATAGAAAGCTACACAAGGCTGGAGGAAAACTGTTAAGTGGACCGATCGTCAAGGCTGCATTCTCAAGATCACGACTGGAGAAAGCCCTATGTTCAAAGAGGGAAGTGAGGTTGAGAAGGAGTCTGAGTCTATCTTAGCTCCTAGCACTCCCGATGTCCCAGTCAAAGTCCCCTTTCCACTGTTTTATCACAAACTTATGGCTGCCTCTTAGTTCGTCAGACGGCGGTCTAGTTTACGAGTTATAACAAAGCAAAGGTGTATACATGAGACGGTCTTAGAATATTACCTTGAGACAATAAAAGACGATAAATTCCTTGTTATTCTCCTTATTCTCCCACTCTCTCTCTCTCTTTTGTGAATTATGTTCATATTTGATGAATAATAAGACTATTGTTGAGGTTTACCATCTATTTATATTGATAGGTTAAGGTTATAAGGAAACCAATTAGGAAATATGTATTTATCATATTTATTATTATTATTATTATTATTATTATTATTATTATTATTATTATTATTATTATTATTAGGGATTTTTTATATGGTAACCCTGTGTTTTTTAAAATTCTACATGGTAACCCTACTTTTCAAACAACACGTATGGTAACCCTCAACTCTACTAATACTTATTAGCGTGACCTTTAACTATTTTTCCGTTAAGTATGTGACGTGACTAATTGCATTCTAAGATTTTCTACATGATAACCCTTTGTTTCTTTAAATCCTACAAGGTAACCCAATTTGTTTTTTAGAAAACAAACACTCTTAAATACACTCGATTTTTGTCTAAGATCGCTTTGTAAAAAAATTTGTGAAAGTGATAGGAGATCAGAAATTTCAATTTGAAATCCATTTGAATCATTTTTCACTTACAGTTGTAGTGGTTTTTAAGTTGCCTCTAGATAAACGTTATTGAAATGTCAGTTTCAAGAATTATAGAACACAAATGAAGAAGGTAGTTTGATAGATATTAATTTATTTGATTTTTATTAACATGGTGAATTGCTAATGGAATTGTGGGGTAATTGTCTTATCTCTTTACGTTCTGAAATTCCCTTGAGGTGAATTCTACGTGGTGACTTAATAATATTTGTCGATTTACATGATTATGCATGAAAATATCACAAATAATCCACTTAAATTGTAGATTTAACATACAGTGTGCTCATTTTGATCGATCTTTAGTTACTCAACTTAGGTGCATGTTGGCGATGCTGCAATTCAATAAGAAGTATCATCAAATTACATTTTTTGGTTGTAATCAAGTGAAAAATGTGCTAAGAATGATTAATTAAGGGACTCAAGGAGTGTTTATCTTATAAAAAAATAAAATTGGGCTACCTTTAGGATTTTTAAAAATAGAGGGTTATTATGTAGAAAATCTCATAATGCAATTAGCCACGTCACATACTTAACGGAAAAAGTGACGGAAAAAAAAGTTAAGGGTCACGCTAACAAGTATTAGTAGAGTTGAGGGTTACCATACGTGTTGTTTGAAAAACAGGGTTACCATGTAGAATTTGAAAAAATATGGGGTTAACATATAGAATAACCCTTATTATTATTATTATTATTATTATTATTATTATTATTATTATTATTATTATTATTATTATTATTATTATTATTATTATTATTATTATTATTATTATTATTATTATTATTATTATTATTATTATTATTATTATTATTATTATTATTATTATTATTATTATTATTATTATTATTATTATTATTATTATTATTATTATTATTATTATTATTATTATTATTATTATTATTATCATCATCATTATACAAACACGATTATTATTACTACTAAAATCATGAGTACACACGGCCCAAGTTAAACCCAATCCAATTCCCGTCTTGCTTTATTATTTTATTATTTAATTACCGTCTTGTATACAATTATTAATTATAACGCCTTTAATTAACTATTTGAATCCCGTAAATTAGTTATATGGATTTCATTAAATTACGGGGTATTACAGTCTTCCCCCCTTAAAATGAACTTTGTCCCGAACTTCACCAAAAATGCTACAAAAGTCTCATGAAACCATCAACACATCTGATTGCCATTTCAACTCATTATCATTGCAACATAATTAACTTACTTAATCATTATCAAACTATATCATGCTTATCAAAATGTATCACAAAATAAACTTAAAACACAAAAATGTATCACAAAAATAACTCAAAACTTGAGGTGTCACATTCTACCCCCCATAAAAATAAACTTCGTCCCGAAGTTTTGGAACTACTAACTACTTTATTAAAACTACTAAGGGGGCGTTTGGTACGGGAAAGGGTAAGAAAATGAAATCAAGAAAGGGTAAGAGAGGGAAATGAATGGGATCACCAATATTATACTTGGGTGTTTGGTTAACAATTAGAGGGAAAGGGAATTAAAAGCCAACATCCACCACCTCCACCATCATTACCTACTACCTGCCACCATTATCTACACTGACACCACCACAAGTACCAGCGCCGAGGATCTTCCTCACGGTACCCCATGGCGAACCTAATCACCGCGCCTCACGCCCTCAACAAACACCACAATCCCGACCCCAAACACCTTATTCATTCTAAAAAATCCACCACAACCCTTCGAAAACCTCTCCCCCACCCCTTAAAACACCAGATCTGGTGTGGCCGGCGTCGGGCGGTTGCAGTGGTGTGGCCGAGGAAGGTGTTGGTGGTGGTTGGTGGGGTGGGAGAATTACTGAAGGTGTTGGTGTGGTGTTTAGTGGTTGAGGATATGGGGTAGCGTGGACAGGCGGCGTCGCTGGTGGTGGTTGTGTCGGTGTCGCTGGTGGTGATTGTGTCGGTGTGGTGGGTGTAGGGTGTAGGTGGCAGTGGTTGACGGTGTGAGAGGGTGTGGTGGGTGTTGGTGGGAGTGGTGGAAATAGGGAGTAGGAGGAAGAAGGAATTATGGGGTTATGAGCTTACCCATGGGGGGAGGGGTATGGATGAGAATGGTTTTGGGGGTAAGGGGGGGTATGGGTTACCCTTTCTTTGTGTCAAACAAACAACAACAAAAGAAATCAACCATTTTTATTCTCTTTCCCTTTCCTTATTCCCCCCAACCAAACGCCCCCTAACAACTTAATACTTATATAAATGACAAGACTCTAATTCTCTCAAATAAATACTAGTTACCCTTCTCCCCATTCCCTTGCACTGTACTAGCTGTTCCAAATGTCTTCCCACCATTACTCTGATTACCTCCATTGCCTTGCCTATTATTGTAGCTCTTCTGGGTACTCCATTGCCCTTCTTTTCTATTGCTCCCTACACTCTGTACTGGAGTTTTGTAGTTCCTTTGGTTTTCATTCCCATAACCTCCATTTCCATTGCCACCTCCTTGCTTGCCCAAATTTCCTCTACAATCTATGATCTTATATCCCAACTTACCACACCTGAAACAACTACCAACAAAATCTCTACTAGCCACCGACCGACCATCACATCCACGGCTCACTCCTCCTATCGGTGCACTATTAGCAAAGTAAGAGTGATATTGTTTAAAATTTTGTTTCTTAATCCCAACATTCTCACTAGAAGACTCGGCCTTTCTCTTCTCACTCTTTCCCTTCTTCTCCTCCTTCTCCATCCTCTCTTCCCTTAACATATCTGCAATCATCTCTGCGTTCCCAGCTTGCTGATAAACATCATCCATGGTACTTGGCTGACCAGCTGCAAGCCTCTTCTTAATAGTGGTTGTTAATCCCTTTTCAAATCTGAGTGCCAACATCTCATCACTAAAATTCAAATCAGGTACATATTCTGACAATTCCATAAACCTGTTATAATAAGTCTCTACTTTCATCTCCTCAGTCATCTTGAAAGAATCAAATTCAGCTCTCATCTTACTCCTAATATGCTCTAGTACAAATACTGCTCTCATATTCTCCTTGAAACCCTTCCAAGTGATCATAGGTTCATCACTCTCCCTCTAAGCTTCCTTATGCCCTCCTTACTATGATTCCACCACAAACCCGCTTTTTCTCTCAAATAGTAAGCAGCTTGATCTACTTGAAACTCTGCAGGATAACCCAACAACTCAAAAAGCTTGTCAAACTCCCTATGCCAATCCCAAAGTAAAGATGGTTCACCTAATCTATCATATTTCGTCGGGTTGTGCCTTGCAATACTAGCACTCTTCTTTGCTGGATCCTGAACTGACCCTTAGCCTTCAGTGCCGCAGTGAAAGCCACATTCATAGATATCAAATGGTCAATATCCTCTTCGGACATGGTAGAGGGTGTAGGTGTAGATCTCTCTGGAGGCATGGTTCTATAAAAGTAAAACAAGATAACATAAGTTTCTACCCGAGGAAAGATGTCTTAACATTTTAAAACAATATGTATCCACAATCAAAACAATATGTAGTCAACTGTATCCTATCTTACCCCTCCCTTGGTCCCTCTATCCTTATTCTTATCCCTCAACTATCATAGGTTAAAAATTGATAAAGCATTTATATTGAACTTTTGTAAAACTCGCGTTTTCAGAAATCAAAATCAAGCTGACACTTTCAAAAAAAATCACCATTAAAGAACCGTTACATTCTACATGGAGTTTTTATACTTTCCAGAAAATATAAAGAGTTTTCAAAACATGAGAAAAAGAATCGAACTCAAATCTCGAACAACCATTTTATAAAGATTTTTACAATCCAGTTGGTCCAAACAAAACTTGATCAACAATTTATCAAAAATCATGGGTCAACTTGTAAAAATCACTATTAAATGTCAAAATATTATCTTCCAACATGGCTTATCATGAAAACATATATGAATATTTTAAACACTGGAGTTGGAATTAGGCAAAAATCTTAAGTACAAATTAAATGAGAAATTTTACAAAATCGTTTGTCGAAAACTTAACTGTACAGGAATATTCCGACCACTGTCCACTAAAATATTTATTTCTCCCAAGCCATAAAACTTTTAAACTTTAGGACAATGACATTGGAAAGCTAACTCACTGGTTTATCATTCATACAAATTTCAACCTTAGACGATTAACAGAGATCAAACGGCAACTAAATCAATTAGGGGTAAAATCTGACAAATAAGGTCCATGTTCTACATTCCTTTTTAGAAGATCATAAATCCTTATTTTGTTTTTTGTTTTTTGGCTGTATTTTGTACATTTGTACATTTTTGGGACCCACATTTTGGACATTCGGACTTTGCTTTGGGGCTCGAGCCTCCAGTTTGGCGTACATATCCCCGTTTGATTGTATATATGATGGCCTGAGTGCCTTTGCTGCTGGGTTGCTTTGTTTGTACCTGCAGGTTAGCTTTGAACAGGTTTGGTAGATGCCGGTTTGCGCCGTCATGCTGCCGAAATTTACACAGAAATCACATAGAACATACATTTGTACACATGGCCTAAATTAGCGCAAAACAATGACTCGAAAATGCAAAAAATTTGCCGGAAATGACCGGACGGTAGGGAGGGTTACCCCCTAAAAAAAGATAAAATAGAAACATATAAGTTTGAAGGTTAATGTGGGATGGGAGTGAAATGATTCCCCAAAAAGAAAAAAATAAAAAGAAATGTATAAGTTTGGAGAGAATGAATAAATTAAATTAAATTGGTGAGATGATTCCCCAAAAAAAGAAAAATAAAAAGAAATGTATAAGTGTGCTAAAATGACGAAAAATGTCGATATCGCCTCGAAATGTGTGCCCGTGAAATTAGGAAACACGAAATAACCCGTATGAATAGGAAATTATTCGTTGAGGAATTTAGGAAAGATCCAACGCGGAAAATCACAGAAAGAAGGCTCAGGAAGAGGCGCAGCAAGAGCTGCGTCCCTTCGAAGAGGCGCAGCAGGTGCTACTGGTCGTACTCACTTGGGAGGTTTAGTTTTCAGTACTTGTCGTTAGGAGCACCTAGACCAAAACAATATTTATAACTACACAAACAACTCTACTATTAGTAAAGAGGCAAGTAAAGGTCGGATCCCAAGGGACGGGTATTGAAGTGAGATTTTCAATTGCAACTAGCGGTGTCTAGGGGTGTCAAAATTTGGGGTTTGAATAGAAGATCACTAAACTAAATAGAAATGAAAGTAAACAAGCAAGATGATTAAAAAGGGATGTAAACAATTGATAAAAGGCACTAGGGTGTCATGGGGTCATAGGGAATTCATGGGAATTGATCATACAAACATATTCTCAAATTATAAGCAAGCAATTATTGTTGTGATGGATCGAGTTGGTTTATATCTTACAATCCTAGGAAAGTTTGGGTCCCGGAGCCGAATCGATTAGATTGTACAACACCTACAAGTCGACTTAATCTTCCCTACTCAACTATATGCATGGTCTAATGAGACTCGAGTTGGTTTATGTCTTACAAGTCTCATTGAAAAGATAGGTGATGGGTAAAAAATGCAAGGATTCATAGGCTCGCATTTCATCAAACATAACATGTGCATAAGTTGAGATCACAACAAGCAAGCAAATAAACTATGAAAACATATTAAATTAAGCATGAATCATCCCCCATGTTGGTTTCCCCTAATTACCCATTAATCCTAGTTAAGGAAACTACTCACTCATTATCATGTTGAACATGCTAGCAAGGTTGTCAATCATACCAACAAAGTAAAACATGATGAATAAATGAAGATGATTAACAATAATTAAAAAGAGATTAAGAGAATTATATCTACTAATGATTCCAATAATAAAGCAAAGAATAATAGAAGTACTTGATGATTGATTGGAAGGTTGTCAATCTCCCAATAATAACCCAAATAATCTTCAATTACCCAAAATGAAAGATGAACAAAAGAGAGATTAAGGAAATGAGATTTGTATTAAGACTTGATTAAAAGTTGATTACAAGATTAAAGAGAGATTAGATTGATATAAACTACACTAGAGATTGATAAGAAGAGCATGATAACCTAATTAGACTAATGGGGTATTTATAGTGGGGATTAGGTACACAAATTAGGGTTTACTAAGGGCTTAAATGATGATTAAGTCCTTGAGGAATCGCTCCTCTCAGAAAAATATGCGAGTCTCCTTTTTGCTAGTCTTTCCCGAGGTATGCGCATCCTTCATAGAACAAGTAGAAGACGAAGTAGCTGTCACACAATCCGAGCGTCCAGGGCACGGGATGAGCGGATTATGGGTCTTTTGGACGAGCGTATTGATGGGGTGGATGGGCGGATTGTGGTGGTTTTGGACGAGCGTCCCTCTGGGGAAGACGCTCGGATTCCTTGTGCTGGACGGGCGTCCAGTAGGCAATCCGCTCGGATTCTTGATCAGCTTCTTCCTTTCTTCTTTTCTTCCTTCTTCTTCATACAATCCTTGGGGATTTCATCGGGGATGCAAGGATCTTTTCTCATCATTGCCCATCTACTACAATATGTACAAAGGCCTTCTAGTCTTGTCTTCTCTTTGATGCTTGATCATTGAATTCAATCGATTTTGCTCCATTTTGCCATGAAAATGCAAGGTATGCACTCCTTTCCTACCAAGGGATCAAAACCTAAAAGAATATGCAAAACAAAGGACTAAAGACAATAAATGACCCAAATATGCACTAAAAACCATGGGAACAAGGCTAATTCGGGGACTAAATATGCTCAAATAATGGTCACATCAAATATCCCCAAACCGAACCTTTGCTCGTCCCGAGTAAAGAGGCGACAAAGACTAGGACCGTTATTTTAAACTAACCTACTAATATAGCCGATATGAGACAATTAGCGGGTCTCACTCCGCCCCTTCAACTCACAACAAGACAACCATGAGGTAGGATGCCTTCTTGCAAGGCAAGGTGGGTCTTGCCAATATGGCGACACATCCAAACATTAAAGCACATAAAACAAGTAATGGATGCATCTACAAAAGAATAGCCACTTTCCTCATCTAAGTGGCGGAAATTATCTACAAGGGAAACAATTCAAGGGTATACAATCCTTCATAGATGCAATTTCTTCAAACTACTAAGCCTAGAAGGATACCAATAAATCACCTCCAAGTTGTGTCAAGCTAGGGTACCTTTGTCCTCAATCGTTAAATGCTTTTGTCAAGAATAGACTCCCTATGGTGTTAGAAACACTGGAGGATCGCGGAATTCCCCCTCTTGCCTAGACAAGAAGAAGGGTCGTCCCCTCTCTACCATGCACAAAAATGGATACGATGGATAAAGGGATCAATAGTATTTGAGTTTCATTTGGGAGTTTTGTGGACAACGGGGGGCCCACGGGGGCGCTTGGGAGGAAGAGAACAAGCGTTTGCATTTTGTTGGAGTCGCCACCAATTTTTATGGGAAATTGGAACCGTTCGAATACCTCGTGCCATGTCAAGACACAAAGTAGAGACATGAACACCAAGCAATCGTTACCCATAGCATTCTATGTCTAGAACGACTCTCGTGGATGCCAATGAACACGTATGTTCACAGAGATCTGGAGTAAGAGGTGAGGGTACGTATTAGGAAGCTCTTTTGATCGAACACCTAATCCCGCCCGCCTCGATCGCGGCCTCTACTAATGATTAGGGACATCATCTATACTCTATATATCATCGATTATATGCATGCAATGCAACATCCAAGTTTTAATCCTAACATGTGAGAATTAGACTAAGTCGGTTAACAATTAATTAGCATACAATTAATGTCAAAGTAGGATTTAATGCTCAATTACATTTGAGGACATACAAATGATGCAAGAAATATGATAAATGCGATAAAATAAAATACAATAATAAAATTACATTAATTACATTGATTTTAGCGATTTATGTCGAAAATACCTTTAAAACGGATAATTTGAGAAAAGAATAAAAGAAAGAATTAAACGAACAAATCAGTAGGTGATAATACGATTAATAGTCAACTATACGTAAGCTAATTAAACTAGGTCAAGCAAAAACGGAGTTCAGAGACAGAAATCATCCTAGAACAGGCGGAGCAGGACTGCGCCCTCTAGAAGAGGCGCAGCAGATGCTGCGTCTGTTCCAAGGGTGAGTTCTGGCTGTGAGGCCGGAACTGCAAATCGTTAATATTCGTTAGTGAATTTAATGGTTAATTAATATATTTACTCGGATGGAAGTGATTAATAGGTTATTTACATGTGATTAATGATCATAAAAGCAACAAAATATGGACGAGACGGAATATTACTAATTATTTACATGAACGAATGATTGATTAATGACATGGGTGGACAAAATAGACTAAACATGATGAGTTAATGAAGAATTAATGGCGAACATGCGACAATAAACAGATGAAAATATATCAAAAGATCGAATTCCAGAAACCCGATATGAACATATCGAATTTCTACAACCCGGATTGAATTTAATGACGAAAACCCGCAAATATGAGATTATAAGGGATTTAAGTCGGATTTTAATGATGAATTAAAACGTGCTAATGATGATAATTAATATACATGCGAAATTAATATGCTATTATGTCAGAGAATTAACAAAAGTAAACGAAAACAAAGAAAGCGAATTACAGAGGACGAAGAAAGAAGAAAGGAAGCAGGAACTGCGGCAGCCTCACGAAGAGGCGCAGCAGGAACTGCGCTCCTTCGAAGAGGCGCAGCAGTTGCTGCGTCCTTTCTCGACGGTTTGTCTTCTGGAAATCCGTAAAAAGAGGTTTTAAAGCACGGTTTTAGAAATCGGTTTTAAAAGATGTTTTCGACATAAATCTTACAATAGTGATACAAAAGTAAATAACAATAAATAAAGAGAGATTTACACCCTCAGACTTACATGTTTGACGAAACGAGATGAACTAAGTCATCGATTAGCGATGCTCGACTCGAACTATAATGCAAATATGAAAGTGCCCTCGTAAGAGGAAAACGATTAGATTAATTAAGTTGATTGATTGTGGAGTTGGTCAAATTGGTCGGTCATGCAAACGAGGCTGGTACTCAGAAGGACCCGAGCTTACGTGGTCGAATGTTCAAGCACGTAGACGCCAAAAAGTAAGAACAAAGGTCTAGAATGCAAAGAGAGAAGAGAAGGTCGGACACTCGCGTGAGAAATATGAGGAGCGAAGGCTCCTATTTATACTAATCACGTGAAGGAATTAGGGTTTCGGAGAGTCTTTGGAAGTGAATCTCGGAAAGATATGAAAAAGATACGAAAATTACGCAGAAAAGGACCTGGGAAGAGGCGCAGCAGTCACTGCGTCTCTTGGAAGAGGCGCAGCACCTGCTGCGTCTGTTCCCAAGTGGTTTCCTCCTGCGGAAGAAAGATTTCCGTGTTTGAGTTATAGAAGGACGGAATAATTTGGTTTTCCTTAATATCTTGTGTGAATACTACGGGAAATTGTTTACCAAAGAATAAAGATTGTGAAATATTTATAAAATATGGAATAGAAATATCCGGAACATTCCAGAACATTCTGACTCGGGATTTTAACGGTTATCAGAAAATGAAGACGGTTTTAGGCCCGGACTCCAAATGTACTCTAATTACTGCCAAAACGACCGTATCGGCACGTAGATGACAACTAAGAGGTAGACATCAGTGTTTGAGCAATCACTTGATGATAAACTTACGAACTATCACAAATCGTTCCGCGTACCAAACATGCGGCCCAATCATCACCGGACGGTTTGCGGGAGGTGCAGAAATGAGGTATCTACAGAGCCCCCACTTTGACTGAGGCTTGGACAAGGCAAAAGTCAAAGTATAGCCATCAGGTCAATCGAAGATTACAACCTGACGACTATGGCGATGCGAGGCGGCTCAAGGGGTCTGAACCAAGGACCTGTCGTCGGGAACATTTTAGAGTCTGTCGACTATCGGGGAGGGTCGTTTAAAGTCCATTAGACTATGTGAGGAGGCTCGCCAGCCATAAGAAGAGATCATACCTGAGACTTCTGGACGAAACAGGACTGAAGGCGCTTCGGCGAAACTCTTGGGCCTGAAGATAACTTGGTGTCTGAAGATATGACGGTTTATCCTGAAAAGGGGTATCTGAAGGATTAAAAGGAAACGATGATTCTGAGGAAAGACGACAGGACACGATCGAGGGCTGCTGGGAGAAATCTGTTCGTGTTCAGCTTCGAACAAACTTCGGAAGAAATAAGGGCTGATGTTGATCTCCATGTCTCGAGAGGGAAAGTCTATCCGCTTACTCTCGTTGGGGAACATAATCGGGAACTAATCTCCAGGTCTCGAGAGGGAAAGTCTATCCGCTTACTCTCGTTGGGGAAATATAATGAAGGCGTGTCGAAACACCTGTGAAGGAGTATCCGCTCGTTGTGACAAGCAAAGTCTTGGAAGCGATAAATAACGTATGATAGTCTGCTGTTGGCTTAGAAATATGGGCCGGAACGAAAGATAATCGTAAAATGGACCAAAAAGATAAAATAGCATCAAAGAAGAGACGCACCAAAGATGGGCTCACAAATATCGAACTTGATACGTGCATTTTATATAGTCTTTTTAGCCTATTTTATGCACGTATTTCTATGCTTTTATCGTGGTTTTATGCTACGAAATGCCCCGAATATGCTACTTTGGTTTATTTTGTCTTAATTGCAGGAATGGATCAAAAAGTAGTGGAATCAAGCCATTTACCGTCTGATTTGCATGCATTTGGAGGAAGAGTAAATTTGGAGCGGGAAGGTAGCTATTTTGAGATGCGCAAAGAAGAAAGATAGCTAGGCAAGGAAAGGAAGAACTTCAAATTGCTAGTGCCTACTTTGGAGAGCCATATCTCGGGTTCTACAACAGATATTCAGGTGATTCCAATTGGAGATGACATTTTGTCCTTTTAGCTTTCCAATGCCACCGGAATCACCCTGTTTGCCCAAGTAACGAAGAAATGGCAGCCGTTTGAAGTTCAGTGCGAGAAGCAGGAAATTGTGCGCTGGAAAGTACTCGATCGAGTAGAATTATGCTCGATCGAGTCCTTTTTCTACTCGATCGAGTAGTTGCACTTATTGATTTACTCGATCGAGTGGTTATTTCACTCGATCGAGTGGTTTAAGCTTTATTTTACTCGATCGAGTGGTTTTATACCACTCGATCGAGTGGTTTCGCTGATGGGTTGGGCTTTTTAGCTTTAATTCCGTCAATTAGGTTAATAAATCCTATTTTTCTTATAAATAGGAGTAGGACATCATTGTAAACCCTCTCTCCCTTTCATCTGACACTGTCAGACGTGGCTTCTCCTCTCTAATTATCTCCTAAACACTGTTACTTTGTTCTTCATTTCCGGATCGTTTAATTTAGTAATTCATTCTTCCCTTCTCTCTCTTTAATTTAATGTTTATTGTTCTTACTTCTTTTATTCTTGTTTCACTTATTTCCATGTCTAGCTAAATTCCCTAGTATGTTAGGATTAGGGAAGCCGTGGTAGCAATATGATAGGATTGACTTGATTAGATTAGTCTTGCGATAAGAATTGTATTAGGCAATTTAACTGTCATCAGGTTGAATGAATGCATGCAGGAGACCAATTTATCTAGTTAACCCCGACCTGGATCGAAAGATTGGAAGGGAAGGCTTGCTTAATTACAATAGGTGATACCTAATTAGGGCGAAAGCTAAGTTAGGAGACCCTAGGGCGGTTTAAGGACCGAAAGGTGATGACCATAGCTCTTCTTATCATTAGTTTAATCGACTCAGTTAACCCGATAGTGTAGCTGCCACGGTAGACCGATTCCTAGCATATTTCTCTCCTTTATCTGTTAATTTCTCTCTTTCCTTTCCTTCTTGCCTTAGTCTCATTAGTATAGTCAACACAATCAAAACCCCCATTTGTGACATTAGACGGATGGAATAGGCAAGTAGATAGTAAACCGCCTCCCTGTGGAGATCGACCCTACTTACCGCTAACTTCTGTTAGTAGTAGCTAGGTATTTATTTTTGGTACAGAAACGACCGTATCAAATTTTGGCGCCGTTGCCGGGGAGGCAAATAATTATTTACTTGTTTAAATTTTGTCTGTACTTAGCCTCAGGGGATTTTTCCCTTGAGGTCGTTCTTATCTTTTTCCTTGAGTGCTGTTTTGATAGGCCTTACAGGTTCTACCTTGACAGTTCTAGGTGAAAGATCGTCAAAGGGAAGGCTTGAGTACCTTTGACCCGTCACCTATGTCCCATTATATGGCACAGCAGGTGATTTATCGGGAGATGTGGTCTTTCTTTGGGCATAATGCGATTTTGTTTTGAGAGAATGGCGAAGTTTACGCGTTCCAACAGCGTAGTCGAGCTAGTCAGCGTTTGTAGTTGTGCCGCCACATCCACCCTATCAATGGCCACCGCAACAAGATCCTCCCGATATACAAGAAGAAGAAATTGCGGAGCTGAAATCTCTATTGGAGACACTTGCATCTCAAATGCAAGTGAGGCAAGATTATGATAAACGCACTTTTTCGCGACTTGATAAGCTCGAAAGCGACATTGCTCGGTTAGTAGCCGAGATGCAAGAAGAAGAGGTATACCTTCTTGCCGAGAGCGGTTTTTCCCGAGGAAACCGTGTTGCCCAATCTTTGAGGATGACCTCTATGACTTGGATGACGAGTTTCTATCATATTTCAATGCCTTACGCGAAGATTTCAGCCCTGTCCAGGAAATATCACTCGATCGAGTGACTTATATCGATCGATCGAGTGAAATTTCGAAGAATCGATCGATCGAGTAGTTCAAATCACTCGATCGAGTGAAAATCAAGAGGAAAGTGCTCGATCGAGTAATAATTCTACTCGATCGAGTGAGTTGGCCATTGGGAGCTATGATTCGTCACGTGGGTTTGATTTAGATGACGATTTTGACGATGATAACGGTTACGGTGAATCCCCCTTATTCAAAGCCGAGTTAGATGCACTTGAGGTTGAGATTTACGGGACGAATTCCACTGAGGGCGACGAAAGGACAGCTGAGTCGGTATTTGCTCCTATCACGGATGAGGTATTACATTCTTTTGTCAGTGATTCCATTGTTGAGAGCAACCAACCTGAGGTAGTAAACGATAATTTTATTATTGTTTGTTTTAATAGTATATTGCCTCGTTTGACTCGTGCTATTTCTTTTAATGCTATACCCCGTCCCCTGTGGACGTATAAATTGAATGTTTTTCACCGTACATGTCATCTCAAAATTGCTAATCTGAATCGGGACCCTAATATATCGTCTATTGCTCCCGCACTCCTTTATTTTGTGGATAAGTTTAGGAGCTCACATAGGAAATTTGTTAGACTTAAACGGTTGTTTAAATTTATTTCCTATTTCTATATTCCACTTTGGTGCTACTAATATTTATGTGTAGCACATGCGCAGATGTACGATCTAATGCTGCGCGCTTTGAGCTGTTTTGATTATGATTAATTAGAGAGCCTCAAAGAAAAGAAGGTCGAGCTGGGACCTGTCTGAAGCTAGCGCTACCCGGTAGGCAACCCGGCGATTTTATTTTGCTTATTATTTAATTTCAGTTGTAATAAATGGTTTTTATACCATAAACCTATATCAGTATGCTTGCTTAGTTAGTTTGCGGGCTGTTTTTCATTGCGTCTTTGCAGGAATTCTACTCGATCCTTAAGCTGCAGAAAGACGAGTTACTCGATCGAGTAACTTTCTACTCGATCGAGTAAAAAAAAAAAAAAAGAAAAAAAAACAAATTTTACTCGATCGACCACTTTTCTACTCGATCGACCACTATTCCTCTCGATCGAGCTGTTTTGGACGCCCATTGCTTGGATAGCTTCTTGTGACGATGTTTCGGAGCTATTAGTGACCTCCCACGTTGCTGGCTGGTTTGGGGAGGTCCCTTTATTCGCGCATTTTGTAAGTTTTTCCGTATTTACTCTCTTTCTCCTTCAGTTTGCATTTCCTTTCCATGTTTTGGTACAATGGGGGCATTGTACAGTTTGGTTTGGCGAGGTTATGCATCCATATCTGTGTCTGCATGTTGTTTTTATTGCATTTCTGTTATCACGTTTAATTTCTGTATGCATTGCATTGTTATTTCCATAAAATTCAAATTCCCTAAAAATTGAAAAATTGTTAAAATTCAAAAATTTCACGTTTATTTTTGCATATAGGTTGAGTCGGAACGGTAGATTTCAATGATGAAATTGCACTATATCTGTCTTTTTGCTTGAGCCTTGCATTGAACTATTATCTTATTAGCTTTGTCTTATTGCATATCTACGAGTTAATGTTTAATTTAGCTGAACGAATAGACTTGACCTGAAATTTTGGCAATCTACTTATAATTTCTAAGGAATTAGAGCCTTATAAACTGGTGTCATTTATGACCAGTTTCATGTAGGATTGTGAGTAGTTACTCCTTGCATAACATGTATCATCAATTTGCACGTATATGAAATTCAATTGCTTTTTGCCTTCATACATTCGGGTTAGTGGTTGGTGTCACATGCAGGGAGGTGCTTACATTTTCCTTTTCTTTCATTTTTACCCATTAAACTCCACATTAGCCAAATTTGCCTGTTGACCCTTAGCTACATTCCAAATTTAGCCTGCCTTGTCAAGCTAGTTTAGATTGTTCTGCGGTATATTGTCTATTGTATCAAGTTTGGCGCGTATTCTGTTGATTTGGAGTTGGTAGAAAAGAAAAAAAAAAGAGGATGAATTGAGGAAAAGGTTGATGAAAAAGATGTGAAAAGAAAAAAACGTGATGAAAAAATGAAAAGAAAGATAAAAAAGAAAGAAACCGAAAAAAAAAATAGAATGAAAAGAGAAGAAAAAAAAGAGTTTGTATTGTTGACGGTTTCCCTCCTATGCTTTATCTATATCTTTTGAGGAGTTAGTTCAGTTTGGTTTGGTGAGATTTTATGCCAAATGAAGGGCATGTGCTTAATTCATAATTGAGTTGGAAACGGATGTTGATATATGGTTTTGTTTAGGTACTAGCTTGGCCGCCTATACCTCCACATTTCCATAAAATGTTTTGCCTTTTCTTACCCATTGCCTCACTTTACCATATTTTTGTAAGCCCTTTTTGTGATGGGACCTCGTTTGGTTGGAATGTGTGTACGGTAGCTAGAATTGTCTATCATATTAGTTGCATGCATGTTTATGTGGGTCGTAGTCTAGGTGAGCGACTATTTTTCTTTCTCTCTTACATATATATGTTCACCCTTTGCTTCATGAGAGAAGAGTGACCCGTGAGAGTCCATTATTAAGGTCTTGCAAGGTCGACGGTTCAGCTACTTTTATAAACATCTTATAACTCGTTTGCATTTGACTGTTTAGCTATAAGTGTTAGTTTTCTTGCATTAAATTGGCTTAAGTGGGCATTTGGAGTTATCTTTTCCGTTCCATTAGTTGCATTTTGTTTACTCGAGGACGAGTAAAGGTTTGGTTTGGGGAGATTTGATACGTGCATTTTATATAGTCTTTTTAGCCTATTTTATGCACGTATTTCTATGCTTTTATCGTAGTTTTATGCTACGAAATGCCCCGAATATGCTACTTTGGTTTATTTTGTCTTAATTGCAGGAATGGATCAAAAAGTAGTGGAATCAAGACATTTACCGTCTGATTTGCATGCATTTGGAGGAAGAGTAAATTTGGAGCGGGAATGTAGCTATTTTGAGATGCGCAAAGAAGAAAGATAGCTAGGCAAGCAAAGGAAGACCTTCAAATTGCTAGTGCCTAGTTTGGAGAGCCATATCTCGGGTTCTACAACATATATTCAGGTTATTCTACTTGGAGATGAAAGTTTGTCCTTTTAGCTTTCCAATGCCACCGGAATCACCCTGTTTGCCCAAGTAACGAAGAAATGGCAGCCGTTTGAAGTTCAGTGCACGAAGCAGGAAATTGTGCGCTGGAAATTACTCGATCGAGTAGAATTATGCTCGATCGAGTCCTTTTTCTACTCGATCGAGTAGTTGCACTTATTGATTTACTCGATCGAGTGGTTATTTCACTCGATCGAGTGGTTTAAGCTTTAGTTTACTCGATCGAGTGGTTTTATACCACTCGATCGAGTGGTTTCGCTGATGGGTTGGGCTTTTTAGCTTTAATTCCGTCAATTAGGTTAATAAATCCTATTTTTCTTATAAATAAGAGTAGGACATCATTGTAAACCCTCTCTCCCTTTCATCTGACACTGTCAGACGTGGCTTCTCCTCTCTAATTATCTCCTAAACACTGTTACTTTGTTCTTCATTTCCGGATCGTTTAATTTAGTAATTCTTTCTTCCCTTCTCTCTCTTTAATTTAATGTTTATTGTTCTTACTTATTTTATTCTTGTTTCTCTTATTTCCATGTCTAGCTAAATTCCCTAGTATGTTAGGATTAGGGGAGCCGTGGTAGCAATATGATAGGATTGACTTGATTAGATTAGTCTTGCGATAAGAATTGTATTAGGCAATTTAATTGTCATCAGGTTGAATGAATGCATGCAGGAGACCAATTTATCTAGTTAACCCCGACCTGGATCGAAAGATTGGAAGGGAAGGCTTGCTTAATTACAATAGGTGATACCTAATTAGGGCGAAAGCTAAGTTAGGAGACCCTAGGGCGGTTTAAAGACCGAAAGGTGACGACTATAGCTCTTCTTATCATTAGTTTAATCGACTTAGTTGACCCGATAGTGTAGCTGCCACGGTAGACCGATTCCTAGCATATTTCTCTCCTTTATCTGTTAATTTCTCTCTTTTCTTTCCCTCTTGCCTTAGTCTCATTAGTATAGTCAACACAATCAAAACCCCCATTTGTGACATTAGACGGATGGAATAGACAAGTAGATAGTAAACCGCCTCCCTGTGGAGATCGACCCTACTTACCGCTAACTTCTGTTAGTAGTAGCTAGGTATTTATTTTTGGTACAGAAACGACCGTATCAGAACTCATAACGAATTTTTGAAAATTCGTATGGAGGGAACACCAGGAAGAGGCGCAGCAACAACTGCGTCTCTTGGAAGAGGCACAGCGCCTGCTGCGTCTGTTCCCAAGGATGTATTTTCTGCGTAAAAACGCGATAAACAGAGGGATTATTTCATTTGTTTCAAAACATAAATCACACAATACTCTCTCAAATCTTAACCATTCCGCCAAGGTTTGATCCAAAAGGCTGCATTGATCATGACTAATCGAGGTATGTGTCTCATTCTTGCATTAATCTTCTGTATTTGCTCAATTTTGGATCGAAAAAAGTACGGTTTATGACCCAATTAATTCGAAAATTTGGGGCTTTTCCCCCAAATGCATTTGCCTTGTAAAATTAGTATTAGAAACGGATAATTGGTAATATAAGGAACATAACCATGTATTTGTCTCGAATTTTCGTTGAGTTTTGAGCATTTGAGTGAAATTGAGACGGTTTCACAGCTAAACCGTAAATTGCTTCGAAAATAGCCTTAGGATTGCCCATTTGCGATGAAACTTGATATTTGGGATCCTTGGATGATGGGTAAACTTCCTACCATCTCGGAATTTTGGTTTGTGACGGCTTTTTCAGGACACTTCTCTAGGGCATAATCGCTGTCATAACGAAATGCTGCCGAAATTTCGACTCGAACCTGGAACTAGGCGTCAAATTAGGCTTTAACTTTGACCCAAATTACCACATGAGTGATCGGGTTTGTGAGAATATGGCCAAAGATGGCGAGAAAAGAGCAATTTCAGGGCTTCCGACGGCCCGAAAATCCCTTAACTAAGGCTCGTCGTCACGTGACGCGGCCTACATTTACTTTAATGTTGCAGGTGATGAGGCTTCTATTTTTGGGCGAGCTCCCATGGAGATAGACACTGCCGTTGTCGAGGAGGCTTTGGAGCAGGCCTTCACCGCTGCGGTGATGGCTGCTGGGGACGAGGTCCACGAGGAGGAGGCTGTTGATGAGGAGGAAGCCCCGAGGCGGCCCAACGTTGGGCGAGGAGGTCGTCAGCTGAAGGGAGCTCCCGCGTGGGCTGAGACTTCGGACAGCAGGCACTTGCTTTGGGATGCAGAGGGTCACCTGTCCTACAGGACGGTGAAGAGCTTGGTAAATAGGAATTCACTACTCATCACTCATTTTCTTTCATTCATTTGTTCATATCTCATCCGATTCTCATTCAAAACTAAAGATAGCTTTTTGTTTCAAATCACAATAGGAGGCCGGGAACATCAGGTCATTCTCGGGTTACACGACATCGATGGAGTGCTACGAGCGGCTGTCGGCGGAGGAGCGCACCATGATCGATCGTGGAGCGTTTGGTGCCTTGGTGCAGGCCTGGAGGGATATCGCGAAGAGGAAGCTGCGGGCTAACCTTAGCCTGGTCCGCGCTTTCTTGGACCGATTCTGGGATACGACTTCCACGTTTCACATGCCTTTTGGTGAGGTGGGAGTCACGTTGGAGGACTACGGCATGATTTCAGTGCCAGGTGTGGGACTGAGGCTGTGGAGTGGCCGGAGACTGCCATGAGGGCGGACTCGGCTGAGGCTAGGAGGTTGATCGGCTGGAACTTGTCGCCGAAGGCTGTTACAGTGCCGGGTTTGGTGCCCAATTCCTACGTTCGAGACTACTTTGCGGGAAAGATCCCGGCGCTGGTGACGATTGACGGGAGAGAGACGGCTCCTCCTCCCTGTACTGCTGAGCAGAGGGCTCGTTTGTGGCTTTGATGGTTTTTGTCTTCGATTTACCTCGGAGACAAGGGAGAGAGGCTGTCGACGAAGCTTCTTCCCTTCCTTTCTAACCTGAGCTCCCTAGGGCGTTGGGACTGGGTCACGGCTGGTTTTGCGGTCCTCATCCGCTTCATGAGGGCCATGGTTCGTCCGGAGTTGATGGAGAAGGGGACTTCTCCTGGTGCTGTCGGACCTGGACTACTGCTGGAGGTATGAACCTTCATTGAGACTTAAAATCAACTCTTTTCCTTATCAAATTATGAAAGATCATTATTGACTATCTTGTTTCACAGGCGTGGGTGTACTCCTACTTTCCGGGCCTCGCGCCCAAGAGGACGGAGCCGCTGGAGAAGGCCTATCCCGTGGTGAGCGATTGGGTGATGTGCAGGACGAAGAGCAAGCGTTCTTCTCATGGCGTCTACCGGCGGGACGTGAACGCTCTTCAGCTGGACAACGTAAGCATCTCACTCATATTCTTTTTGCTTCTTCATTGTTTAATCGATCATAAGAATGATTACTTGTTTGTCTTGTCCCAGTGGGTGCCCAGGCCTTAGGCGGAGTACGCTGGAGCGCCTCCTTTTGTGGCTGAGGTCCTTCGACCTAGGAGCTCGAGCCGGCTGCTGTTGAGGACGTCGATGGGTCATGTGTGGTACTTGGGCGAGCGCTTGACTCGTCAGTGCTCTTGGGACGTGTTGACGGTTCCCATCGATCCTCCTAGGACGATGTTCAGGGAGCCTTCTGAGGCTGAGAGGGAGGCTGACTCGGCTGGCGTTGGTGGTGACGCCCTCCTTCTTCCTGGCGAGGACTACTCGGCGTTTCTCTACGGGAGGTTAGCGTACTGGCCAGTAGTGGTGAGCATATTTACTCTTTTTTATTCTTGATTTTAAAATTATGATGAAAGATCATCGATTAATGAGAACCATTTGACTTTGCAGGAGGTTGAGGCGGCGGGCATCGAGCCCCCAGAGTACCCCGAGACCCTTGAGTACACTGACACGGCTGGGAGGACGACGATCTCCGAGCTGCGGGACTTTGACGTGGCTGTGACGGATGCTGGCCTGGACGACTGGCAGCATCTGATTCGGAGGGTGAGCCTCTAATTTTGCATAATTTTTGTGTAAGAACACATTTGATTGAGTTTGTTCAATTATTGAGAACTTCTTTTTTTTGAAAATGCAGGTTGCGCCGTCTCGGTTCGTGATGTTATGGAGGGTGGCCAACCGGCTGCGAGCTATTGCCGTCGAGGCACTTATCGGCGGTCGAGGTCGTCAGGTATGAACCTTGCACCTATTTCATTTATGAATTTTGATTTTCCAACTTTGCTTGTAATTGCTTGAAATGATTTGACATGAGCCAATTTTGTTGTTTACAGGGGGACCGTGAGCTGGAGCGAGAGTTGGCTCAGTCTCGGGAGGAGACAGCTCGCTTGTTGAGGGAGCTCGAGGTTCGAGACGCCGAGATTGCCGCTCTTGCGGCAAGAGTTGCGGAGCTGGAGGGCGACCGACAGTAGTTTTGTTCAGTTTTTTGTTTGTTTGTTTTGTACATTTGTACATTTGGACCTTCATTTTGGACATTTTGGACTTTGTTTGGGGCTCGAGCCCCCAGTTTGTTGTACATTTCCCTTTTTTGTTGTATATAAGATGGCCTGAGTGCCTTTGCTGCTGGGTTGTGTTGCTTGTATCTACAGGTTAGCTTTGAACAGGTTTGGTAGATGACGGTTTACGCCGTCATGGTGCCGAAATATACATAGAAATCACGCAAAACATACATTTGTATATACACATGGCCTGAATTAGCGCAAAACGAAAGACTCGAAAGCACGCAAAAAATGCAAAAAAATTGCCGGAAATGACCGGACGGTAGGGAGGGTTACCCCTAAAAAAGAAAAAAAATAGAAACCTATAAGTTAGAAAAGAAATGAAAAAAGAGGAATAAAAGAAATATGAATGAAATAAATATATAAATTTTGAAATGAATTAAATTATAATGAAAATTATTTCCTAAAAAGAAAAAAAATGAATTAAAATGAAAATTATTCCTTAAAATGAATTATACAAGTGTGGTAAAATGACGAAAATGTTGATATCGCCTCGAGATGCGTGCCCGCGGAATTAGGAAACACGAAATATGGTAATTTTCACGTATTTACCAAAATAACAACCCGTAGGAATAGGAAATTATTCGTCAAGGAATTAGGAAAGATCCAACGTGGAAAATCACAGAAACCTAGCTAGGGAATAGGCGCAGCATGAGCTGCGTCCCTTTGAAGAGCGCGCAGTCAGTTGCGCCTTTGTTCCCAGTGGTTCGTTCTCGACGTGATTTTTGGAAACAGAAATTAGTATAAATAGAGACGTCGATAGAGCTTTTATTCACACAATTATTCCGTCTCTTCTTCGTCTTATTACATAAAATTCTCAAAATAATCCCTCATCATGAATACTTTGGAGATTCGCTTAAAAGAATGGACCAACGAATTTTCAAACATGGAGAAATACGACATGGGCGCCGAATTACCATGTATTTGCGTTCCCTGGAGGCGATATTTGCCCATTTCCTGAAGAAATTGCTGCGATTGGTGGGTGGGACCCTGAACACTTGTCTGCCATTCCTTCTACTTCGCAAGGGTATAAGAGCAAATTTAGAGACTTGCCCGGGTTGACTAGACTTGAGGTGGACCGTCTAGAGACCTTGAAGGGAGTGCGAATATTAGACTTCATTGATCGATTTATTAATAGGGCCGACCCCACCGTTTCTTATGTTGCTAGGCGAAGGGCATTTGGGTTTTGCTTGTTGCATGTGTATGTCTTCCAAGAGCATGTTGATGAAGACTTGAGAGGTGATCCCCGTCTTCCGGGCCTTGTTGAGCAAATGGAGCTGCGCAGGAGGCCAACTTGTTTATGCTTAGGAGAGATCTTGTTGGGCTTGGATAATAGAAAAGCCAACCGCGACCTACCGTACTTGGGAAGTCCCGTCATTCTGCAGGTAAAAGAACATTTTCTTTTTTTCTTTTTGTTTTTTCGTTTTTGGTTTTTTTTTTTTTTTTTTTTTTTTTTTTTTTTGATGTCTAATACCCGCTTTTGGTAGGTGTGGCTTATGGAACGGCTTCGATTGATCGAGCCCCCAGTTAACGTTCCTTCTTACCATGCTCGTTCGATTGCAATGAGGACCAGGCTTTACATGGTGGACTTCACCCGAGTCTGCAATTATTGGGAGAACAAACTGAAGAGTGATGATGGCCCTTTGATTAGGTGGATTGTACCGTGGTGGCACCTCAAATATGTCACTGGAGTGTCTTCTTTGGATCCTACTCGATCCGTGCGCATTCCTGGCTTGGAATTCATGGTGTGTATCTTCCCGGAAAGGCTGATGAGACAGGTTGGACTAAAACAGACGATCCCGAAGCTTGATACCGTCCCGCAGACTGCCGTGGCGCTTACTACTGAGAGTCGAAGGGAGTGGGCCATTAAATGGGCCCAAAGAAACATGTGGTTCTTGAACTCTTCTGCTAATGCCTTATGGGTGTCGGATTCTTATCTGCGATGGAGGAAAGCTACTACTCCGGAAGAGCGCGAGAGATTGAGGAAGCGCGAGCCCGTTGACTACAAGGTGCGCGAGGTGGAAAAAGAGAAGGAGAAGCATCTGACCGAGGGAGAGGAGGAAGCCGGGTTTCGAGTTGTTCATCCTTCGAAGAAACCGAGGACCTCTTCTGTCATGGAGAAAGTGATTGGCAAGAATGGTAAGGCCAGGCCTCGAGAAAGACCATTGGTGATTAGGTGCGAAGTGGCGGAAGAGCGTCCGGCTCGAGGTCGTGACAAGAAATATGACAAGAATGACAAGGGCAAAGGGGAAATGGAGGAATAGCCCTAGTCTTTATTATTATTTATTATTATTATTATTGTAATAAAAAGGTGGGGTTTTTAGAATCCTAGCCTATTTTTATTTTTATTATGTAGCGTACTATTATTAGAAAAAAAGAATGAAATAAAAAAGGTTAATTGGTTATGAAACCGTTGTGATTTTCTATTTATTATTCTTGTCGAATTCCAAATGCAATGCAAATGTCCTTCTATTTACATTTTAAAATAATGGGTTGTATCCTGTAAAGGATTGCCTACGTATTCATTTAGAAAATGAAATCAAACCCTTGCACGTAGTTCGAGTAAATGCAAAAGAATAATTGTTCAAGCAAGAGCTTGTAATGAACTTAGAAAATAAGCATGAGCTTTTTACTTACTCTGAAGGTGCAGTTTAGTTTATTTGATGATATGAGGATGACAAATTTGTCAAAATGCAAGAGCAAAGTGACATTAGCTTATTTCAGCTTGGCCAGGGGCCGTTTATTTAGTGCCACAAGAGCGACACGTGAGGTTACGCGAGGCGCGTTTTTGTTCCTATCCTAGGCATAATACCGTTTTAGTTGGTCAAGGTTTGTTCGGTTGGAAAACTCATTCCCATCTAGGTCTGTGATTCTAACCGCACCCCCTGGAAGTATGGACTTGACTAGGAATGGTCCGGCCCAATTAGGTTTAAATTTTCCCCGTGGATCGACAGATAAAAGAGCTCTAACCGATTTGAGTACTAAGTCTCCTTCCTTGATGTTTCTTGGCTTAACCCTTTTGTTGAAGGCGCGTTTGATACGTGCTTGATATGTTTGGACATTATGCAAGGCGCGTAGCCTACGTTCAACCAGGAGGATGAGTTCTTCATTTCTATCCCTCTTCCAATCGGCTTCTGGGATTTGACTTTCGAGTAAAATACGCAAGGATGGTATCTCTAGCTCGACTGGTTGTATAGCTTCCATGCCGTAAGTCAAGTAGAAAGGAGTGGCCCCAGTGGGCGTCCTAACGGATGTGCGATATCCCCACAAAGCAAAGGGTATCTTGCTTGGCCAATCTCGATAGTTGTCAATCATTTTCTTGAGAATTGTGACAACGTTCTTGTTTGCTGCCTCTACTGCGCCGTTAGTCTGTGGTCTATATGGCGAAGAGTGGTGATGCCTAATTTTGTACTTGGCTAGCAATTGCTCAGTCTCAGCTTGGAAATGTGATCCATTATCACTAATGATCTCATGTGGGCAACCATATCGACAGATGATGTTGTTTTGTATGAACTTTGCCACGTTTTTAGCTGTAAGACTAGTGTAGGAAGCCGCTTCTACCCATTTGGTGAAATAGTCGATTGCCACTAGGATGAAACAGTGACCTCTGTTCTTACTGGAGTTATCTTCCGATTATGTCAATTCCCCAGGCAGAAAATGGCCAAGGAGATGTCATTGTATAGAGCAATGAAGGAGGGACATGTTGTACATTCCCGAAGATTTGGCAATTGTGGCAATGTCTTACGTATTTGATGCAATTGGATTCCATTGTGGTCCAATAATACCCCAAACGTGTGAATTTATTTGCCATCATGGGCCCACTCATGTGAGGACCGCATTCTCCATCGTGGACTTCTTCCATCACTTTCCGTGCCTGTGAATGATCAAGGCAACGTAGGATTACACCAAGAGATGTTCTTTTGTATAACTCTCCTTGCATGAGAACGTATTGGGAAGCTAGTAGGCGTATAGCACGTTGTCCCCTTTTATCCATATCCGGTGGATAGGTACCGTTGAGCTTGAAGTTCAGGATTGCTTGGAACCAGGGTTCCTGTGCGATTTCCTCTTCGTCGGTTATTTGGTGGACATAAGCTGGTTCCGACCGTCGTTCGATACACAAAGGTATTTCCACCATGTGATCTGGCATATTAATCAAGGATGCAAGTTTTGCAAGAGCATCTGCAAATTGATTTTCTTCCCGAGGTAAGTGTAGATAGATCACGTGATCAAAGAATTGGGCCACTTGGTCTATTCTAGCTTGGTAGGGTGCTAGGCTTTCGCTTCGGATTTTCCAAGATCCCGTAACTTGATTGATGATCAGGGATGAATCCCCATGTACTCGGAGGTTCTTAATGCCTAAGCTCACTGCTGCTTGTAGTCCAATGAGACAAGCTTCGTATTCTGCAGCATTGTTTGTCACCTCGAAGTCGAGTTCGACAGAGATTGGTGTATGCTCGCCTTCAGGAGAAATGAGCAACACTCCTATTCCAAATCCTCTTAAGTTTGATGCTCCATCAAAGTAAAGGTCCCAGAAGTCTACATCAGTTTGGAGTATATCCTCGTTTGTGCGTCATTGATGGGATTTTCTGCGAAGAATTCGGCAACGGCGCGACCCTTTATAACTTTCAGAGGCACGTATTTGAGATCAAATTCTGAGAGCATCAAAGTCCATCTTGCTAGGCGTCCGTTGAGGACGGGTTTCTCGAAGAGGTATTTGACTGGATCCATTTTGGAGTATATTTTGACGGAGTAGCTAAGCATGTAATGGCGTAGCTTCTTCGTTGCCCACACAAGAGCGAGGCATGTCTTTTCGAGTTGTGAGTACTTGCACTCGTACTCCAAGAACTTCTTACTAAGGTAGTAGATAGCCCTTTCTTCACTTCCTACAGTTTGAGCTAGCATGGCACCCATGGCGGTTTCGGTTACCGTGAGATATAAACCAAGAGGTTGATCTCGTTGAGGTGGCATGAGCACTGGTGGTTTAGCCAATGTCTCCTTGATTCGGTCAAATGCCTTTTGACAATCATCATCCCACATGGTGTGATCCGTTTTCTTGAGCTTCTTGAAGATTGGCTCGCAAATCATGGTGAGTTTCGATATGAATCGACTTATATATTGCACTTTACCCAGGAATCCTCTGACTTCTTTTTCTGTTTGAGGTTGTGGCATTTCGATCAGAGCCTTGATCTTGGAAGGGTCTATTTCTATACCTCGTTGGCTAACGACGTATCCCAGATGTTACTCCGAATGTGCACTTCTGAGGATTGAGCCTCATGTTGTACTTTCGTAGCCTTGCGAAAAATTTGCGAAGGTTCGCAATATGCCCTTCTCTATCCTTGGACTTGACAATCATGTCGTCTACGTATACCTGATGTGAACATTATTTGCGCACATTTAGTCCCCTAATTGAGCCTATTTTGCATACTATTATAACATTCTTTGGCCATTTTTTCCGTCAAAACCTTCCTATTTGCTTTTCTATCGCATTTCATATGTTTTGTAGAAAAGGAGATAATAAGGCGGAAATTCCCGTCTTTCGTGCATATTTGGAAGCTTATTGATGATATTAGATGGACTAGTATGAAGAGGAGGCAAGAATGATGGCCAAGTATGTAGGAATAAAGTGTATATAGAAGAATCAAAGGGTTAAAAGTAAGAATGACGAGAGGGAAGGCATTACAAGAAGAAATCGCTCGAAAACCGAATCAAGGGCTGCTCCTTTGGCTCTGAGAGTATGCTAGATGGAACGGCGTCGAAAAAACAAGTGATCTAGGCTTTTGAATAACTCCAATAGGAGTCCGGATGAGAAAATGACAAAGAAGCTGTACAGGAATCCGCGCGTCCCGAGCTGAAGACGCCCGTCTTCCCTACAATCCGCTCGGATTGCTCCAAATCCGCTCGGATTCCCCTCCTTTTTGCCCGAGCGTCTTGCTCCGAATCCGCCCGTCTTCCCCTGCTACAATCCGCCCGTCCCGACACCAATCCGCCCGGATTCCTTTACAGCAATTTTCGTGTTCTTCAAGCACCGAGAAAGACGCCCTTCCTTCGAAAAATACCGGCTTCTCCCTGCTCAAATCTCAAAAGTGTAATTACTAGTTTAGCCCTTAGTTAACCCTAATGCATCCACCTAATTTCCAGTATAAATACCCCATTTGTAATAATCAAATAATCAAGTTTTCATTAGGTGAAATCAATCCTTCTTTAGATTAGATTAGGAGTAGATTAGAATAGATTACTCTTTAATCTTTCCACAAATTACACATTAATCTTTCCTTTAATCATTGTTCAAGTTTATTATTGAATAATTCAAGTTTATTATTGGGTAATTAGAAGATTATTGGGTTTATTGGGAGATTGACAACCTTCCATCAATCATCAAGTTCTTCTATTATTCTTTGCATTATAATTTTGGAATCTCCATAGGTATAATCCTCTTAATCCTTGTTTTAATTATTGTTAATCTTTCTTACTTGTTCATCATGTTTGGCTTTGTTAGTATGATTGACAACCTTATTAACATGTTAAACTTGATCATGAGTGAGTAGTTACTTAGCTAGGATTAGTGGGTAATTAGGGGAAACCAACATGGGGAATGATTCATGCTTAAATTAATATGCTTTCATGGTTTATTTGCTTGCTTGTTATGATCTCAACTCATGCACATGTTATGTTTGATGAAATGCTAAGCCTATGAATCCTTGCATTTACTATCATCACCTATCTTTTCAATGAGACTTGTAAGACATAAACCAACTCGAGTCTCATTAGACCATGCATGT
Source organism: Silene latifolia (assembly GCF_048544455.1). Classification (NCBI taxonomy): domain Eukaryota; kingdom Viridiplantae; phylum Streptophyta; class Magnoliopsida; order Caryophyllales; family Caryophyllaceae; genus Silene; species Silene latifolia. The sequence goes on along the minus strand of NC_133532.1, from coordinate 95,305,937 downwards.
TGTTGAGTAGGGAAGATTAAGTCGACTTATAGGTGTTGTACAATCTAATCGATTCGGCTCCGGGACCCAAACTTTCCTAGGATTGTAAGATATAACCCAACTCAATCCATCACAACAATAATTGCTTGCTTATAATTTGAGAACATGTTTGTATGATCAATTCCCATGAATCCCCTATGACCCCATGATATCCTAGCATTTTTAATCAATTGTTTACATCTTTCCTTTTATTGCTTGTTTATTGCATCTATTAGATTAGAATCATCAACCCATTATAATTGTGACAACCCCAAGCACAACCATAATTAGATTGACTAATTTGAGTAACCACCGTCCCATGGATCGACCTCGACTTACCACTAACTAGTTGTATGTTGAGTATTATAAATGTGTTTGATTGGATGTGACCCGACGACATCACCCCATCAATACCTCAACTTCTTTGTGCATCATGTCATGTAAGAGTGTAGTTGCGGTGCGTTGATATGTAGCTCCGGCGTTGATTAAGCCAAACGGCATGACCGTGTAGCAATAGGTTCCCCATTGAGTGACAAAGGCGGTCTTATGCATGTCTTCTATGGCCATCTTGATTTGGTTATAACCCGCGTATCCATCCATGAAGGATAGTAATGCGTGGTCTGCAGTATTGTCCACCAATATGTCGATATGTGGTAGAGGGAAGTCATCTTTAGGACTTGCTTTATTTAAGTCCCTGAAATCAACACAAACACGGATTCTCCCATCCTTTTTGGGTACAGGTACTATGTTGGCTACCCAGTCAGAATACTCGGAAACTTTGATGAACCCAGCTTTGAATTGCTTATCGACTTCTTCCTTAATCTTGAGAGCCCATTCCGTTCTCATTCGACGAAGCTTCTATTTTACAGGTTTGAAACCTGGCTTAATCGGAATTCTATGTTCGGCGATATCCCTGTCGATTCCTGGCATGTCTTTGTAGGACCAAGCGAAGACGTCTTTGAACTCGTTTAGGAGGTCTATGAAATCGGCCCTTTCGGTAGAGCCCAAGGTAGTCCATATCCTAAGTTCTTGGGGTTCTAGTTCGGTTCCTACATTGATGGATTCGGTGTCCTCTATTACTGGTCCCCCTTCCCCTTCCTGTAGTATTTCTTTGGCTATGTAGGGAGGTATTTCGATTGAGTCTGGGTCTTGGTCATCCTCGCATATCGTAAATGAATTGCACTCAAGATAACACAAAGAGTAAGCAGAACCTGATTTATTCATATTAAAGTTTGAGAAAAGTTGAAACAAAGAAGTCATCTGATCTGTGGTCAGTGGCGGTAAAGGGATAGTTGTTGGGACATTTCCCGAACTACTGTTACTACTCGAGGCTAAGCTAGGAGAAACAAAGGGAATGGGGATGACGACAAGAGGAGACTCCCTAGTGACCCCTCTAGACTCCGACTCTGACTCCGAGTCCGACTCGAATTCATCGTCTTCTGGTTCTCCTTTCAACATCTCTCCTTCTCCTGTGGTGAGCTGGAAGAGTCTTCCTTGATAGTTGGTCCACTTGATTGATTTTCTCCATCCTTTCTTCTGACTCGCGTTAGTTTCTGTGATTAATGTGGTGGGGTTGAAGCGATCGTCTTGAAGTATCATGGTAATGATCTCATCCTGCGCGGCTCTAACGAATCGATCCTCTCCAAACAATAGACTAACAGCTTGTTCGTCCAAGCAGGGTGCTTGACGGATTTTGACGGTAGGAACCGTTTCTGGGGGGATAAAGTAGCAATCGTGAAAGATCTCGATTCCGGCTAGCTTCCTCTCGAGATGATGCCAAGGCTCGGGAGATCCGTGAAAGAGTTCTAGACTTCCTTCCTTAACAAAGTACCCATTTAGGATAGGGAGATAGGGTCTCATTTGGACTCCTACATACTTACGGTTTTGAACTTGAGCAAGCATCTCGAGAACTTCCTCTTTAGTGGGTTTGTACCCTAGTCCAAGTGGTATCCTTTTTTAGTTGCCTTCCTTGTATGGTGCGAAGGTGTTTTTCCGAATAGGGTTCAAAGGCATTTCAGGGAAGTATCCCTGGGATTTGAGTGTGTGGTTGACCACCAAGTGGGAGTATGGACTGTAGTATAAGGGTGCCAATTCACTTTCTATGACGCTTATGCTTTGGAAGCCCCCAAGTTCATATACTGGGTCTGCAAGGACTTGATTGTTCGACTTCTTTTCGATTATTGCCTTGATGGGTGACAAAGTGATCATCACCACTTTGCCATTTAGTGGAATCTTGATCTTTTGATGAAGGGTGGATGTCACCGCTTTGGAAGTGTGACTCCAAGGTCTTCCTAGAAGTATGTTGAAGGAAGCTTCAATGTCCACTATTTGGAAGTTAACCTTTCGCTTAATTGGCCATGTGGCTATGGTTAGGTTAACGAGCCCTACTACCTTTCGTCGTGTACCATCATATGCGCGAACACCTTGATTGGTAGGGGTCCAATCCGACTCTTTCATGCCTAATTTGCATGTCGTTTTGAGGGGTATGACGTTGACCGCGGAGCCATCATCAACCAAGGTCATTGGCACATTCTTCTTTAGACAAATGACAGTGATGTAAAGAGCCAAGTTGTGACTAGCGCCAAAAGGTGGCAAATCTTCGTCTGGGAAAGTAATAGGATTACTTAGCTTCGGTGATTCTTGGAGGACCAAGTTGACTACATCGTCGGGTGTGGAGTTATGTGCTACATTTAGTTTGGCCAAGGCTTACAGTAAAGCTTGGCGATGTGGGAATGAGCTTGCTACCAATTGCCAGACTGAAAGATCTGCCTTTATCTTTTGTAATTGCTTGAGCAAATGATCAGTGGAGTCATCTTCGTTATCATTTGGTGTGACAACGTTGGTTGGACCATTTTGAGTAGCATTTTGATATGGACGACCCGAACGAGTTAGGTGGTCAACATCTTGGTCTTCACCATTTTGGACTATTTCTTTGACTAGGGAGTTTTCAATGAGATACTCGTCCTCATCATCATCGGCCCAAACTCCATTGATTGTAGCTAGTTCCCTCATTCTCATGATTTCGTCTTCTAGTCGTATAATTTGGTCGACTAGTTTATCGACCACGGCGACTATTTCTTGCATAGTAGCGTTTTGAGAGAAGGTTAGTGGTGCATGCTCCTTGGGTGTTGCGTTTGGATCGTGTAAAGTTATCACCACATTCTCCAATTCCCAAACTTGTCTATCCACACTCCTTGCCCATGTGATGAAGTCGGAAATGGTAGGGGAGATGGTAGAGTAGAACCCCTCATTCTCGATTGCGTAGATTTCATTTTCGCCTGGAGAAATGAGATGTGAACAATCTAAGGTAGATTCGTCACTTGTAATCACTAGAACTCCAAGAGGATTTTGAGTGTTGTTGGGTTTACCTCCCGGCGGTATTGGTAGTCGACCATCTTCAATCATGTCTTGAAGCACATTTTTCAATTTGTAGCATTTTTCTGTGTCATGCCCTTTGCCCCTATGGTATTCACAGTACGAGTTCTCGTCCCAGAACTTGGATTTCTTTTCAGGTTCGGGAGTAGGACCTATGGGTTGGAGTTTGCCTTGCTTCATTAACCTTTTTAGAGCGTTGGAGTAAGTGTCCCCAAGATTTGTGAATTTCCTTGGTGGGGTACTTTTCTTGGATGGCTCGAGAAGGTTAACTTCATCAGTCTTGCTAGTGGAGCCGTAAAAACGACTAGTTGAGCCTTGGTATCCTCGACCTACCGTTTTGGATAAGAGCCCTTTACGGATGTCATCTTCAATCCTCGTTCCCAGTACGGTTAAGTCCTTGAAAGTTTTGATGTTTTGGTATCTCAAATGATTGGCATAGATGGGTTTGAGATTATCCACGAACTTGTCCACAAGGGTAGCCTCATCCGGGCATTCAACTAGTTGGGTACTAGTCTTCCTCCACCTACTTAGGAAGTCGGTGAATCCTTCTTTGTCATTTTGGGTAAGAACCTCTAGAGTGCGCATGTTAACTTGGATCTCGGCATTATCCGCATATTGCTTAGCAAACTCGATTGCGGCATCTTCCCAAGTAGCGATCTTCTTGTGTTCTAGAGAGTAGAACCATTGCTTTGGGATGGTGTCAAAAGATGAAGGAAAGATCCTTAAGAACATCTCGGGTTTGATGCCTTTGATAGACATATAATCCTTGAAGGCACGGATGTGGTTCAAAGGGTTCTCGTGCCCCTTGAATTTAGGGATATCCGTCATATTGAAGTTGGTTGGCAATTTAGAATTGACGGCCTCATACTTGCGGTTGTTTTCCCTATAAATGTCATCTCCTTTAAGGTACATCAATTGCTCCTCTAAGTATTGGAGTCTTTTCTCAGCTACAGTCATTCCCATGAGAGGATTTTCGTCCTTGGATTCATCCGCGTAGTCACCTACTACTTCACTTTCATGAGGAGGCAATCTCCCCTCTACGGCATAGATCCGGCCCTCGATGGTATCAAGGCGATCATACACTTGATCTTGAGTAACTTGGATTTGAGCTAGTGCGGCTAGGATTCGATCATTACCATCTTGAAGTTGGTGGAGGTTCGTGTCACTGGTTCCAGGCATCTTGAAAACTGGATAAGAGATCGATGACGAATCAAAACACGCTCGACCATTCTAAGACACTTGCAAAGAGAAGAAATGTTTTGACTCTTGAAGTGGGTGTGTGCCACTTGTGTTGAGTGAGCTTTGAAGAAAGGACAAAATTTTGAAAATGTGTATCCTAGTCAACTATAGTGTAGTTGTAGGAGTGGACTCAAAGTGAGGTTTTAAAATGGGCTTGTGGCCCGAATTTTGACTCGACAAACGGACAGAGTTTTGACTTGGTTTTGCGCTAATCAATGGCCTATTTCGAAATTTTTATTTAAAAAAGGGTTTTGATTTTTGCAAAAATCGTCATGGTTTCGTTTAGAAATGGTGATCACGTAAGGTATAAACATTCATACAAGCATTATAACGGGATGCTAAGTGCATTTAAAAGGGTTTTGGTTTAAAGGGTGGGTTGCCATACCGAACCATCAAACCCGAAGTCTGTGGAGAGGCTCGTACCAAACAAGAGTAAGGCCGATTCCTAGTCCATTTCCTCAAGTAGTGAAGGCCCTTGATACAAACAAGAGTAAGCATCATGGTATGGATGACGTCAATCGCTATCCATCCTTAGGCCCAAATAAGAATTAGGACCGTTTAGACGGGACGATTGGTCGAATGGGTTGGGTTGGGCCTAGGAAGGCCGAATAAAACGGTCTAGGAAGACCGAGTTATGAAAACCGACAATTGTCTTGTACAAATTATTCCCTAACCTTGTTCAAGTTTCACCCTTGGCTACACGTAAGTGTATTATCCCCAGCGGAGTCGCCAAACTGTGGACAACGGGGGGCCCACGGGGGCGCTTGGGAGGAAGAGAACAAGCGTTTGCATTTTGTTGGAGTCGCCACCAATTTTTATGGGAAATTGGAACCGTTCGAATACCTCGTGCCATGTCAAGACACAAAGAAGAGACATGAACACCAAGCAATCGTTACCCTTAGCATTCTATGTCTAGAATGACTCTCGTGGATGCCAATGAACACGGATGTTCACAAAGATCTGGAGTAAGGGGTGAGGGTACGTATTAGGAAGCTCTTTTGATCGAACACCTAATCCCGCCCGCCTCGATAGCGGCCTCTACTAATGATTAGGGACATCATCTATACTCGATATATCGTCGATTATATGCATGCAATGCAACATCCAAGTTTTAATCCTAACATGTGAGAATTAGACTAAGTCGGTTAACAATTAATTAGCATACAATTAATGTCAAAGTAGGATTTAATGCTCAATTACATGTGAGGACATACAAATGATGCAAGAAATATGATAAATGCGATAAAATAAAATACAATAATAAAATTACATTAATTACATTGGTTTTAGCGATTTATGTCGAAAATACCTTTAAAACGGATAATTTGAGAAAAGAATAAAAGAAAGAATTAAACGAACAAATCAGTAGGTGATAATACGATTAATAGTCAATTATACGTAAGCTAATTAAACTAGGTCAAGCAACAACGGAGTTCAGAGACAGAAATCATCCTGGAACAGGCGCAGCAGGACTGCGCCCTCTGGAAGAGGCGCAACAGATGCTGCGTCTGTTCCAAGGGTGAGTTCTGGCTGTGAGGCCGGAACTGCAAATCGTTAATATTCGTTAGTGAATTTAATGGTTAATTAATATATTTACTCGGATGGAAGTGATTAATAGGTTATTTACATGTGATTAATGGTCATAAAAGCAACAAAACATGGACGAGACGGAATATTACTAATTATTTACATGAACGAATGATTGATTAATGACATGGGTGAACAAAATAGACTAAACATGATGAGTTAATGAAGAATTAATGGCGAACATACGACAATAAACAGATGAAAATATATCAAAAGATCGAAATCCAGAAACCCGATATGAACAAATCGAATTTCTACAACCCGGATTGAATTTAATGACGAAAACCCGCAAATATGAGATTATAAGGGATTTAAGTCGGATTTTAATGATGAATTAAAACGTGCTAATGATGATAATTAGTATACATGCGAAATTAATATGCTATTATGTCAGTGAATTAACAAAAGTAAACGAAAACAAAGAAAGCGAATTACAGAGGACGAAGGAAGAAGAAAGGAAGCAGGAACTGCGGCAGCCTCACGAAGAGGCGCAGCAGGAACTGCGCTCCTTCGAAGAGGCGCAGCGATTCTTTGCGTCCTTTCTCGACGGTTTGTCTTCTGAAAATCCGTAAAAAGAGGTTTTAAAGCACGGTTTTAGAAATCGGTTTTAAAAGATGTTTTCGACATAAATCTTACAATAGTGATACAAAAGTAAATAACAATAAATAAAGAGAGATTTACACCCTCAGACTTACATGTTTGACGAAACGAGATGAACTAAGTTATCGATTAGCGATGCTCGACTCGAACTATAATGCAAATATGAAAGTGCCCTCGTAAGAGGAAAACGATTAGATTAATTAAGTTGATTGATTTTGGAGTTGGTCAAATTGGTCGGTCATGCAAACGAGGCTGGTACTCAGAAGGATCCGAGCTTACGTGGTCAAATTTTCAAGCACGTAGACGCCAAAAAGTAAGAACAAAGGTCTAGAATGCAAAGAGAGAAGAGAAGGGCGGACACTCGCGTGAGAAATATGAGGAGCGAAGGCTCCTATTTATACTAATCACGTGAAGAAATTAGGGTTTCGGAGAGTCTTTGGAAGTGAATCTCGGAAAGATATGAAAAAGATACGAAAATTACGCAGAAAAGGACCTGGGAAGAGGCGCAGCAGTCACTGCGTCTCTTGGAAGAGGCGCAGCACCTACTGCGTCTGTTCCCAAGTGGTTTCCTCCTGCGGAAGAAAGATTTCCGTGTTTAAGTTATAGAAGGACGGAATAATTTGGTTTTCCTTAATATCTTGTGTGAATACTACGGGAAATTGTTTACCAAAGAATAAAGATTGTGAAATATTTATAAAATATGGAATTGAAATATCCGGAACATTCCAGAACATTCTGACTCGGGATTTTAACGGTTATCAGAAAATGAAGACGGTTTTAGGCCCGGACTCCAAATGTACTCTAATTACTGCCAAAACGACCGTATCGGCACGTAGATGACAACTAAGAGGTAGACATCAGTGTTTGAGCAATCACTTGACGATAAACTTACGAACTGTCACAAATCATTCCGCGTACCAAACATGCGGCCCAATCATCACCGGGTGGTTTGCGGGAGGTGCAGAAATGAGGTATCTACAAGTTTGCTTTTGTTTTTTGTTTTTCCCCCCAATTTCTTATGGCATATAACATTTGAGAACACTTTCTTTTGCCATTTCTTTTGATTTTTGGCATTTCAACACTTGACAACTTTCAACTTTTTGCATTTTTCTTTTGAACATTTTCAAAGTCACCCCATATGTAGTGAGGGTGGCTTATATTTGAAGCTTTAGGAGTCTATTTTTGCTCCTCTTTTCATTTGATGCATTTTGCAAACTTTCTTTCATTTTTCATTTCATTTCTTGAACTCAAATCAATTTCTTTTTGTGCACATTCCCTTTGATGACAAAATGTATGGTAGAACATGGATGGATGATGGTTGCATGGTTTCAAGGGTCACCTTGGAATAAACGGTAGCCAATGAGTTATCACACCACAAGGTACTCTTGACTAGGCTTTAATCCATGGGTCAAAGGATACTAGCATGACACATTCTAGGGTGTTTTACAATTATTCTAACAAGCAAAGTCTTAAGAAGAAAAAGCATCTACTAGGGCCTATATACACTTGTCAAGCTTCCCAAGTAGACGGTTTCACAAAATTTTTCTAACATGCAAACTACATGCCATGATGCAACTAACATATATACTTCCTAATGTATATGATTCTACCAACTAAAATGCCAAATAATCTAAATGCAATCCTAGATTCACATTGTTTTTACCGCATCAATCAAAATAAAGCCACATAGTCATTAACATAAAGAGGAAAAAGGAGATTGGAAAGATCATACCATGCGGTCTTCAATATCCTCATGTCTCGGATGTGGCGTAGTCGATCAATGTGAACAAGGATAGACAAACATAATATATACAAACAATATATACAAGACTGCACTACAAAGGAAATGAACTTGTTTTTGGATTTTTAATTTTTCAATTTTTTTGGTTTTTTCGAAATTTTTGATTTTTTTGGATTTTTGAATAAAAGTTAAGTTAGAATTTTCCATCCCCACACTAATATGGGCATTGTCCCCAATGGCCAATATGATAGGAAATTATGCAAGTATGATGCATGATTTCTATACTAAATGCAAGCTAGGCTAATCTACACTACATGATGCATGGGTTTTTGTTTATGACGGATAGCGTAATTTAGATTACCTCCCGTTGCGTATGCATGTACTTCCCAAAACCGAGATAGACATTATTTCTAATGTCTTCAATTTTGGGGTAGTTCATGCACACAAGATGCAATGCATGAAACTATATATTGTCATTTTGGATTTTTTTTCATGTGGGAACAATAAAAAGAACACCTCAATGGGGCCGAGGTATTAGTCCTCATGTTGCTAGGACTCTCCAACTATGATCAAGATAAAAATAAAGAAAACAAAGAAAGAAGTAGACAAACCTCAAGAGGGTAGGAGCCTCCAAAGTTTTCTAATCCTCCACCATATCATCATTGTCATCATTTTCCTCCATAGAAGCGGACTCATCTCCACTCTCATCTTCACTTCCTTGATCTTGCTCACTTCCTTCATCATCTTCATTAGCCTCTTGTTCTTCATCTACCTCTTCATCAACACCCTCATCATCAACAACCTCATCATCGACATTCTCATCTTCACCCGGTCTTTCACCCCTAGATGTGCTTGGAAAGAAGACTTCCCTATCCGCCCAACTAGGCAAAGGACTGAAAGAAAAGTAGATCTATATACTAACATATTCATATATGTTTTAAGCTAATTTGTCATAAAATTAATTGGTGATCTTATGCATGCAAACTATAATTAATATAAAGAAGAAATCTTTATCTTACATTGGAATATTGGTTTATTTGGGCACAAGAGAGATCTCCTTCTCTCTTGTTCTTGTGCTTTCCTCAATGGAAGAACTAGGATCCAAGTGTAGGATCCCTCCCAAAGTATAATACCCAAGGCACACTCTTAATCAAATTAATATTATGTATACTAGAACAATATTAATTTAGTAAAAATTGACCCAAAATATTTGGTTTTATCTCCTAAAACCGGTTAGGAGAAAGAGGAGGAAGAAGAAAATATTTTATCTCTCTAAAAATATTATTATGATGAATGATGAATAAATAATAATCTAAGATATTATCATGTGTATATCTTAAATTATAAGGCAAAACTCTTGGTTTTGCCCTTGTCCAAAACCGGGTAAGAGGAAGGGAGGGGAGCCAATGCATGCTTGAGTTTGTCTTCACAATGACAACTAGTTTGCATGGCTAGTTTAGTAGGTAATCATTGTGCTTACCACTAACAAAATCAACTTAATTTTTGCCTAATCCACCTCTTAATTTCGGCACATATAGATAATATGGACTCCATATTATCTTTGTCAAAATGTCAATTTGTCTTATGTCACATGTCATATGTTACACAAAAATCGACTTAGCAATTCGCAATTACTTGTACCAAAATATTTTGTCCATTATAAATCACAATAAATTGTATTTATAATAACTCATTCAATCACAATTGTTTCCTTAAACAATAATTTCATCTGAGTAATGAAACAATTCGATTATTCAGACCGTATCTCATTTAATCAAATTTCAATGAGACACGTAAATATTACTTCCAAAATCGTCCGTCTATTTTAAATAATTTAATTGACTCGTAACGTTATACGATCAATTAATTGATCAATTAAGAGTGTTGCCCTTTAGGTATGACCTAGGGGATCAACTGATCACCACCGTCGCACGACAGTAATGTCAAACTCTAGTCAGCCAATCATTACCGATATGTGTGGACCAGTTGACAGTAAAATATTACTTCCCAATTGTATTCTTTATAATGAGACTTAAACATGTGATCATCATGATCAACAGTTGTGATCGCATTATTGTCGGAGGACACATATTCCAACAATCTCCCACTTGTCCTTGACATGTGTGCGTCACCAATTCTCTTGTCCTATTACTATCTCCCACTCAATGCAAGGTGTCTTTCAGGTCGTACTTGCAAGTGATCATATCGAGAGTGGTTTCCTCGATCTGGAGAATAACTGATTGACTGGATTTATCCACCATGGATACATTCCGAGCGTGGCCACGCATTTCCAGTTCATTACTCCTCGAGTGGCCCTGAGATATTGTTATAACCCTGACTAGGGGTGGACAATTCCTATCGCACTCATTCCCTTCAACTAGCCACAAACCATCATAACCCAAAATATGCCCATTTGACCCCATTTACGAAGGTCGTAGTAACACAAATCAAAGTTAATCTGAAACTGTGCCATCTTAGGCGAATAGTCTTTAGTCAAAAGAATAGACTCATTAGAATACTATAGCAGCTCTTGCCACGACCAGGCTATATAAATTTTCCAGAACTCTTTAAGCGGTCATAAGGCCCGACAAAATATTCCTAACAGTCTGCCTATGTGATCGACTAGTCATTCTTATATGACTTTATGCCACTTGAACTTGCCATCAATCGCATCACACTCTAGTCACTTCGAGACGTCACCTCATGTAAGTAACTATGGGCAAATACAATGCTAATCCGTGTTCACTTAAACGGGGTTCAATTGTCTCTACAACCCGTTGGATGTAACAGAGTATAAGGTGAGTTAATAATAACTCAAACGACAAATATCGACATCACACTTGGGTAGTCAATACCATATTACAACCTTGTGATGCATATCGTAAGTGTGTAAACACTTGTTGATTGCAATAGAAGTTTAACATGTTACGTGTCCATGTGTTCAAACTTCTTAATCATATTCTCCTTTACATTCATGTTATGACTCATAGCATGAACCTTACCAAGTACACATCAAGGTTTCTGACCTTGGTTTAGGTTCTTTATCTTGAAAGAACTTCCTTATCGATTATCACATAACGAATGATGCGTGTCTTTTATATGATGTTTTACATCCCATTTTACACGCATTTCAGAGCTCATTCATGTAGTTTATGCTACATTTCTCCCTATTTCCGTCTACTTCCGTATTTTTGTACATTATTGCAGAAATGTGAAGAATCCAGCTGAAATCGAGCTAAACCCGTCCCCGAGTATCCCACATTGCATTTGGCGTGAAGTATTCGCTTAAGGAACGAGCTTGGTACGCATTTCAAGGCCCAGAAGACAAATCCACGAGTTTATAAGAGGCAAGTAGCAGCTCATCCAGTCGATCGACCATTCCCTTCAGTCGATCGACCAACCCTCGGATTCGAAGCTCTGTTCATCGCAAGCAGTCGATCGACCCCTCACATCAGTCGATCGACCAATCTGCTATTCCAGACGAGAATTAAAAGATCGAGATTTATCAAGCCCATGAGTTATTAGGTTTAGGAAATAATGTTACGTTATTTGCTATATAACGTAACCTGGAATACCAAGTTAAAGATCAAGCTTTATTCAGTAGTTTTACATTAAGTTTTTACATACAGTTCTTTATAATTAATTAGGGTTTGGGATTATTGTTAAGCATTGGATCTTTGGTTCTTATTCCTAATCTTTCCTCTGCAAATTCGGTATTCATCTACCCTAATTTCAGTTTATTGCTTTATTTCGTCTTTAGTATAAAATTGCTAGTTAATTCGCGCAACCAATTTATTGTTTATGTTAATTGTTTTCTTTATTATTTCAAGCATGAATCCATTAGTTAATTTCACTGTTAATGTTATTGTTTTTACCCTTAGCATGAGTAGCTAGATCAATTGTACTAGGATGTAGGCGATTTGTAGCATAGGCGGCAATAGATTGAACATGGCCTGATTCGCGTGTCAGTCGATCGACTGACATTCTTGGTCGATCGACTGACCTCGTGGGGTTTTATTCTCGTTTTAATTGTTTTAATGTTGTATTTAACGAATCGAATGCATGCGACCAGTTAGATACCTAATTTGTGACTGACCCATTAGATCGAAAGATAGGGTATGTCATTAGATCACCAATTAAATCGACTAGACTGTGCTGAGATCGAAAGATAGGTATAGTTTAGACCGTTAGTCACTTTTCAGAACGAAAGTTAGTATTAGTGATATTAGGGACCTTTAGCGAGATCGAAAGATGTTATCTGTTAAGAGTGGACCGAGAGGACCTCTTTATTTTCCGCCTCACATGTGTTTGATTCAGGCCGACTTAGTTTCTTGCCTTGAAGTTTTGTAATGAACCGACCATCCTAGTACCCCTTCTTTATCTGGTTAATCCGTCTTTTTAATTTATTGTCTTTACTTATTCTTAGTCTTAGACCAATTCAAATCAACCCCCACAATTGTTACCTTGGACTTTTATTAGACAAACTAGAAATTAATCCGCCTCCTTGTGGTTCGACCCTGTTACCACTAGCCTAGGTTAGTCTTAATAGGAAATATAAATTTTATCTTTGGTACTCACAACGACGGGTATCAAATTTTGGCGCCGTTGCCGGGGAGGCAATAGTTTTAATTTTTAGTTGTTTTAATTTTAGTCTTTCTTAGTTTAAGAGACTTCTGTTCCTTTTCTTATATTCTTTTTGTAGTTTCTTCTTATGCGCAGGTCACAGGGTGGTGAACTAGTACCATTCGATCCTGAGATAGAGAAATCTTTGCGCGAGTTGAGACGATCACAAAGGGTATTACCGACAGAGGAAGAGCTGAGTACTCTGTCAAGCTATTACGAGAACGAGCTTTTCGAGGAAGATCCACATTCTTCACCCGTTTCCACTTCTTCAGCCGAGACAGTTACTTCTCCAGAAATTCCAGTCATGGCCGAGGAAGCGAGTATAGCTAGTCATTCTGAGCCGACAGCTGAAAACTTATATAAGGGGTTCGAATTACCAGGAGATGCCAGGAAGTTCGAACCAAAGGCTTCATACATCAATATGGTTGAGAGAAACAGATTCGGGGAGCTGCAAATGAAGATGCGGCTAAGCATATGGAGACCTTTATTGACTCATCATTGTTCCATACCCCCACCAGCTGGCGTGACCCAAGACCAGATCAAGGAGACCATGTTTATCTTCTCCCTTCGTGATGCTGCAAGGGAGTGGTATAGAGATCTGGACCGAACCGTTCATGGGATCACCGACTGGAATTCCTTGGCATTGGCATTCTACAAGAAGTACTTTTCTGCTTCGAAGACGATTGCTATTAGAGCCCAAATCACAAGTTTCAAACAAGGGCCAGATGAGAACTTCCACGAGGCATGGGTCCGATTTAAGAAGCTGGTGCAAACCATACCGCACCATGGGTTCGAAAAATGGAGCTTGTGCAATCATTTCTATAATGGGCTGTACGACAATCAGAGGGCCATTTTGGATGCTGCAGCCAATGGCCGATTTGCTAAGAACTTAGGAGCAACCAAGGGGTGGAAGATCATTGACGATCTAGCCACCCACAAGGCTGAGTATGGTAATTCCAGAGGGAACCAGAGGAGAGCTGCTGAATCTTCCTCTGTTGCTGCGCTTGAAGCTCTTACTGCGAGATTTGACAAGTATGAACTAGGAGGAGCTTCAAAGGGGGGTATTTACCAAGTAAATGTTGTGTCAGACGGTCCTTTCGTCTGTGAAAGGTGTGGAGCTGAGGGACACGTTTCGAAGAACTGCCCTAGTCCCTTTAAGTCTTGTGCTGCCTTTCAACACTATAGGCAGACAAACACCTACTATGAGCCGAATACCCATCCAAACTTGAGTTGGAGGAGCCAAAATGTCCTGAATCCAACTCAACCTCCGCCGCAGCAACAACCTTATGTGCCCCCTCATCAAAAGCAACAACAATATCAGAAACCTCCCTATGTGCCGCAACAATCGCAGAATTCTGAATTTTCCGAGCTTAAGAACTTGTTGCTAAAGGAGTCCCAAGCAAGAGAGGCCGGGATGAAGCTACTAGAGAGCCAAATTGCTCAATTGGCTAGCAAAAGTAACACTCGAGCTCCCGGACACTTACCGACCCAAACTGACCAAAAGGAGACCTTAAATGCCATCACTTTGAGGAGTGGGTCCACCCTTGAGGGTCCTGCCATGGTCGAGGACGCTGTTGAAAAAGATGAGCCGGAAACAAGTCAAAAGAAAGCTTCAACGAATAAATCAAAGAAACAGGCGTCTACCAGGTATATCAGTCGATCGACTGATACACCCGGTCGATCGACTGATATGCGGGTTACAGCAAATTTTCTCGGAATGTGCACCTTGGTCGATCGACTGAGGATAGTGGTCGATCGACCAAGATTACTGCTGATAGCGAGATTGTTCGTCCCCCGATGCCCGATAATTTGAGAGACCATTTGTTTCGGGGTACCACAGTCCCAAAAATATTAGGGGCAGACCCGAGTGCTGATGGGTCAGTCCCGGCTCCGAAGTTCGATCCAATGACGGTTAATGGCTCACATTTGAGACAGTCTGGGGAGGGTTCAAGCTTCAATAAGGAGAAGGAGGTGGACTTTCAACCTAAGTCCACGGATACCGGCACGCGCGATTTAGAGGAGAGGGCTAAGGTACTTCTTACAGCCCCATATCCATAGAGACTCGTGCCGACGAAGAAACAGGTATCTTTCAGTAAATTTGAAAAAGTTATTCGTAGTCTGAATGTACAAGTTCCTTTTCTCGAGTTGGTCAATCAAGTGCCCGCATATACTAAATTCATGAAACAATTATTTTCAAAGAAAAAGTCACTTGAAACAGTGCACACTGTCGCACTAACCAAAGAGTCATGCTTTTATTTGTCTCACACTGCACCCCATAAGCTAGAGGACCCGGGTAGCTTTTCTGTTCCTTTCAATATAGGTACCTTCTCTATTGAGAAGGCATTATGTGACTTAGGAGTTAGTATAAGCTTCATGCCCTTGAGTCTAGCTAGGAAGCTTAAGTTGACTAGGTTTGCTATTACCGATATGACAGTACAGATGGCTGACCGATCTGCGGTCCAGCCAATAGGGGTCTTAGAGGACATTCCTGTCCAAATAGGGAAGTTTTTCTTCCCCATTGACTTCGTTGTACTTGACATGCCTGAGGATGCCCATATACCTATCATTCTGGGTAGGCCATTCCTGCACACTGCTGGTGCAGTCATAGATGTCGGTCTAGGAACCTTGACTTTCAAAGTGGGAAAGCACTCCATTGTTTTTGCCCAACCTGCTAAGAAAAAGGACCCCATGTGGCCTGTGACTTGCAACACAGTTTCTGACAAGAAATCGTACTTTGTGCTTCCTGAATTGCCTGTCTCTATTACTACTCCTGTGTTAACCCCTCCGCCCCAAACTGAGAGCAAAAAGGAGGAAGAATCTGTTGTTTTCGATGTCGCAGGGGCTGGTTTGGGGAAGGAAGTGCTGCAAGTTGCTCTAGCTGTAAAGAGGCCGATCATTCAAAGAGGAGGTCTTGGTTGCCTGAGCTATGGAATTGATGAGGTAGTTGATGACGAGCCGGTCAAATCCAGAGAGTCTGATTTGGATTCTAACAAGCCCGAAGAGATCCTTGACTGGGGAGATGATGAGAGTGTTGATCCGTTGAGCCATACGGACGTGGAAGCTGAGAAGGGTGCAGCTGCTAAGATAAGCACCATTGAGGCTACCTCTAGTAGCCAGAAGCCGACGAAGTGGGCCATACCGTGGCCGTTTTTTATCAACTGCTAGTTGGTCACATGTTTTCCGAACATTTTATTGCTTTTAGACAATTTTTATTGCTTTTGTGTGCGCGAAACTTCGCATTTATTTTGCTTGCCTAGGATTTTCTATGCTTTAGACTTTATTCTAGGTTTTGCGCACTTTTGGGCGCGTATTATTGTGCACTTGCAGGTTTTTAGAGCTTGTTAGTTCAAGTCATTGCGTAAATACGAAGAAATAAGAGGTTGCAGCAGTGTTTTCAGTCGATCGACTGGCTCCAGTGGTCGATCGACTGATCTGCAGGTTCCATGCGATACTGTTCATGTTTACCTGGTCGATCGACTGGGTTAAGTGACCGATCGACCGTTGCTGCTGCTGTACTTATTCACGACCTTTCCCCTGCTGTGTTTGGTCGATATGCGGACTTAAGGGAGTTTTCTACTCCACTTTACTTTCCGTCAAATTAATTATTTCTTCTATTTTCTCAATTGTGCACAATTTTACCGCTTCAAAATTGTTTTCTCGGTTTTATGCGTGGTTTTGATTTGTCTTTCAGGTACTTATTGGTAGCACTGCTAGCTCGAAACCCCTAGCTCACGCTGGTTTGGGGAGGTTTCCTTTGCTGCGCTTAAAGTCTTGTGAGTTCCCGACTTTCACTTCATGTCATATTTACTTAATTTTCTCGCAAATTCCCATTTCTCTTTTCTTCATTACATGATTTTGCACAATGGGGACATTGTGCGATTTGGTTTGGGGAAGGGTTTTGCGTCGCATATCATTTGCTTGCATTCACATTTACATACATTTTGTTTTGAATTGTTTATTTCATTTCTCTCATATATACAAAAATCAAAAAAAAAAATTGAAAAATTTCAAAAATTTCCAAAAACATGCACGTTTATTTTAGCATATAGGTCGAGTCGGAACGGTAGTATTTCAATGATGATTTTGCATTTGCACCTGTTTTGCCTGAGCCTTGCTTGATTGACATGTTATTAGTAGAATCGTAAATGCATATCTACAAATTTTCGTTAAATTTCTTGCTGAACTTGAGACTTGACTTTGAAAATTGGCAAGCTACATCATATTTCTGAGTTTTAGAGCTTATAACTGGTGACATTCATGACCGGTTTATCTAGGAATGTGAGTAGTACTCCTTATGAGACATGTTTCCTTAATTTGCATAATTATGAACTTGATCTACTTAATACCTGTATGCATTCGGTCTGTGGTTAGTTGACACATGTGGTAGAGGGTTCCCCTTATTCATTTTGCCTATGAACCCCAGACTGCCAAAAATAGCCTTTTTGTCCCATTACTACATCCTACATTCAGCCTGTCCTTTGTCAAGCTAGTAGTTTAGTTTTTGGGATTGTTACTCGTTTTTGGTGGTATATGCTCTGTTGAGACTTTGTTGGGAAAATGAAAAGAAGGAAAGAAAGAAAGAAATAGAAAAGAAGAAATGAAAAAAAAAATGATTCAAAAAGAAAAAAAAAGAGGTTCTGTACTGTAGAAGCAGTCGATCGACTGCCATTTCTAGTCGATCGACTGAAGGTCCGCGAAGAAAGAAAAGAAATCAATTCGCATGATTCAGTCTTTATTATTTGGCGATTTTTGCTCCCATGATTCATTTATATCGTATGGGGAGTTAGTTGATTACTTTTATTTTGGAGATTGTGAGTTTTGTGCTTGCTATAGCACCGTTTATGTTGATTATGAGCAAGAAGTTGGAAGTTGCCATATGGTTCCGTTTTGGTACTAGCTTGATCACCTGTACCTCCACTCTTCCATAATTATCTTTGCCTCTTCTTACCCATACCTCACATATCCCATATATACCTCGGCATGTGTCATGGTCATTTGTTGGTTGGAATGCATATGTACGGTCATAGAGGTCATTTTCATATTTTATTCTTTGGCATGTCTTCATAGGTCGCTTGATTAGGTGAGAGTCTTTACAAAAATAAATTCTTTCTATCCTCTTATATATTCACCTGTACTTATGTGTGATATGAGCGGCCCGTGAGAGTCCGATTTGATAAGTCTCTACAGTTGACGGTTCAGCAGTTTCGAACGACTCCATAACTCGTTTGCATGATTCATGTTACTAATTGATTGTTAGTTATCGCATTAAATTGGTTTAGGCTTTACATGTTGCATTTCGCTCTGAGATTGAACTCGTTCCATTAGGTTTTAGGATCGAGTCTAGTTCTTGCTTAGGGACAAGCAAGGGTTTGGTTTGGGGAAGTTTGATGCGTGTTTTTTTATGATGTTTTACATCCCATTTTACACGCATTTCAGAGCTCATTCATGTAGTTTATGCTACATTTCTCCCTATTTCCGTCTACTTCCGTATTTTTGTACATTATTGCAGAAATGTGAAGAATCCAGCGGAAATCGAGCTAAACCCGTCCCCGAGTATCCCACATTGCATTTGGCGTGAAGTATTCGCTTAAGGAACGAGCTTGGTGCGCATTTCAAGGCCCAGAAGACAAATCCACGAGTTTATAAGAGGCAAGTAGCAGCTCATCCAGTCGATCGACCATTCCCTTCAGTCGATCGACCAACCCTCGGGTTAAAGAAGCTATTGTTCACTGCCAAGCAGTCGATCGACCCCTCAACATCAGTCGATCGACCAATCTGCTATTCCAGACGAGAATTAAAAGAACGAGATTTATCAAGCCCATGAGTTATTAGGTTTAGGAAATAATGTTACGTTATTTGCTATATAACGTAACCTGGAATACCAAGTTAAAGATCAAGCTTTATTCAGTAGTTTTACATTAAGTTTTTACATACAGTTCTTTATAATTACTTAGGGTTTGAGATTATTGTTAAGCATTGGATCTTTGGTTCTTATTCCTAATCTTTCCTCTGCAAATTCGGTATTCATCTACCCTAATTTCAGTTTATTGCTTTATTTCGTCTTTAGTATAGAATTGCTAGTTAATTCCCGCAACCAATTTATTGTTTATGTTAATTGTTTTCTTTATTATTTCAAGCATGAATCCATTAGTTAATTTCACTGTTAATGTTATTGTTTTTACCCTTAGCATGAGTAGCTAGATCAATTGTACTAGGATGTAGGCGATTTGTAGCATAGGCGGCAATAGATTGAACATGGCCTGATTCGTGTGTTAGTCGATCGACTGACATTCTTGGTCGATCGACTGACCTCGTGGGGTTTTATTCTCGTTTTAATTGTTTTAATGTTGTATTTAACGAATCGAATGCATGCGACCAGTTAGATACCTAATTTGTGACTGACCCATTAGATCGAAAGATAGGGTATGTCATTAGATCACCAATTAAATCGACTAGACTGTGCTGAGATCGAAAGATAGGTATAGTTTAGACCGTTAGTCACTTTTCAGAACGAAAGTTAGTATTAGTGATATTAGGGACCTTTAGCGAGATCGAAAGATGCTATCTGTTAAGAGTGGACCGAGAGG
Source organism: Silene latifolia (assembly GCF_048544455.1). Taxonomy (NCBI): domain Eukaryota; kingdom Viridiplantae; phylum Streptophyta; class Magnoliopsida; order Caryophyllales; family Caryophyllaceae; genus Silene; species Silene latifolia. Next base: position 95,286,167 of record NC_133532.1, on the reverse strand, counting down.
ACCTCTTTATTTCCCGCCTCACATGTGTTTGATTCAGACCGACTTAGTTTGCTGCCGCCGAAGCTATAATGAACCGACCATCCTAGTACCCCTTCTTTATCTGGTTAATCCGTCTTTTTAATTTATTGTCTTTACTTATTCTTAGTCTTAGACCAATTCAAATCAACCTCCACAATTGTTACCTTGGACTTTTATTAGACAGCTAGAAATTACATCTGCCTCCTTGTGGTTCGACCCTGTTACCACTAGCCTAGGTTAGTCTTAATAGGAAATATAAATTTTATCTTTGGTACTCACAACGACGGGTATCAACGAACGAATTTGTGGTGAAAGATATAACTTGTACTGATCAAGTACTCCATCCACACACAATGCACTAGGTATATGTTTTGTAGAGTCTTGCAACAATTTGACAAGATGATTAGCCTAGCACTTCTCATAAGTCCTAGCATATTTAGGAAAGATTAGTTTTGAGCAACTTCTTATTCAACTAAGTATCTTTCCAAACTTCCTATTTCTCCTCTTGGCTTGAAAGGTTTAGGATTTTCATAAATCTTTACGTGTGTTCGGATTTTCTATAATATGTGAAACCTCTTGACATATAACAGAGTATTCTGTCAAACACCGAAATCGCTCATCGAATTCTTCTCGAGAATTCATGACGTTTCTACTATGGCTTACCAATGATTCATCATGCTCTTATGCATATGATTCATAATTGGACATGTGCATGATTATTCTAATGGCCGAAACATTAGTAACTTTTAATCATGTCATCAACTATATTTAGGTTCAAGGAACGACCATGACTGCTAATGGCAATTCCATTTTCATTTAAATGAATAACTTACATTTCTGGTTGATTCGATGTGTATCTTTCAATACTTATCCAACATCTCATGATGTAGTTGGATTCATCATGGTCCATTTTCATCCAGAATTGAAAACTCAAATCTTCCTCTGTAAAGGAAGGTATTAGCTCGTCATTCTTCAATGAGTGATGAGTCTAAACTTTTATAAGATGATTACTCCCACTAAATTCCATGTCTTCACATGATAATTTCTAACTCCCACTTGATTGGCAATTGACTACTCAATTGAGACATTATATTGCTTATGTTTGAGATAAAACCATATATGTTCCCATCATATCTTTTCAAAATACCTATTTTGAAGTGGTCTCATTTTTAGCCTTATGGAAAGAGATTTTTAATCTCTAACACATTCATGTCATAATGATGTGTGGCAATGTCATTTATTAAATATAAGTGATATCTAATACACGTCCTTCAAAATATCCTTTTCAGAAGGAGGTTTAACCAATTCATTTTCATAATGTGGTTAAGTAATGACTTTTGCGAGGTTAAAAACTTAGCTATTGAAGATATCGGTATATCAATCCTTGCAACTCGTTTATTACTAGTATGTTACTTTGATTCATTTAGGCTCTTAAGTAAAGTTTGAAACTATTGGTCAAAATTTTATCATAAACTAGTCAATTAAGACTTTACATTAGTCATTCTTGTTCCAAAACTTTCTTTTGGTCTCCTCGTGTAGTTATCTTGAGGACATACTCTTATGATTACTTCACTTGGTCTCTTTAGTCATATAGAACTTACTAGAGACCATAGATCTCATCTATTGGGTATACTATATAAATAGATATACCTTCATTCAACATTCTACCTTGCGTAGATCTCATTTACACAAGTACACAAATTTATCTTGCCTCGTGTGTTGTGTTCTCATTTTTCTCCCACTCTATCTTTAGAATAAATACACTATAGATTCAAAGATAGCATATGAGACACAAATAATGAATTTGTAGTATAAGGAGAACTATCTCATAGGTTGACTAATAGTTTTAGATTTCGTAAGTGTACTTGGTGATTGACATTCCTTTAAAAGAGTTCATAGACTCAAAATCACTTTGTAAATGATCATACACAAGCCTTAAGCATGTGGACATATAATGAATCCCGTCATTATATTTGTCTATTTGATCACTTTAAGTGAATAATCATATGTTTCTAAGAGCAAGCATTTAAATACGAATTTTAGAACAAAGGATAAAATGATAAAACGGGTGACTTGGGTTGCAAACCAAGCCACCATTATCCAAAATACAACCAATTATCCAAAATACCTTTCCATGTCGAACACGGAAACTTAAAGGTTCTAAAATCCAAAACATAATTAAAATAAGACAATAAAAAGCAAAGCTCCATAAAAGCTATTCCTAGCTTCTTGATGGTTTCTCAAGCTTGCTTTTCTTTTCCCTTGTCTTTGCTTGGTGGAGGCCCTATTTACAATAAAAAGGGAGATACATTATCACAACTTTGTATCACAATACCATAATTGAAATAGAAACATAAAAAAGAAAAGGATAGTCATATACCTACTGGAGTAATCTTTCCAGCCTTAATATCACCAAGGTATTTGGAACAATTTCTTTTCCAATGTCCAATACCATTACAATAATGGCATTTATCAAGAGGACCCTTCTTGATTTTTGAAGTGCTAGCATCATTAGCCTTAGCTTTGGTGAAAGTGGGAGCTTGTTTCTTACCCTTCCTCCCATTCTTCTTGAACTTCCCCTTGCTCTTAGTGCTTATGTTAAGCACATCCTTTGGTGGGTTCACATTTAACCCCATATCCCTCTCGGCTTGCACAAGTAACTTGTGCAATTCTTCAAGAGACACATCCTTATCTTGCATGTTAAAATTCACCCGGAATTGAACATACGCTTTGACTTTGGATAAGGAGTGTAGAATCCTATCTACAATGAGTTCTTTGGGGATTTCAACCTTTTGAATCTTCAAGGTCTCGACTAGCTCCATAAGTTTGAGTACATGAGGGCTAACCTTTTGGCCCTCTTTGAAGTCGAGATCAAAGAATACCGCGACCGCCTCATATTGGACGATCCGCGGAGTTTGTGAAAACATTGTCACAAGTTTGGAGTAAATCTCATTAGCGGTGCCCATTTTAAAGGCTCTCCTTTGGAGATCCGCCTCCATTGCAAAGATCAACACGTTTTTCATTGCGGCGGACTCCTTATGGTAAGCCTCATATGCTTCCCTGATAGCGGCGGTCGACCTAGTATTAGGTTCGGGTGGAGAGGCCTCGGTTAGGTAACGAAGCTTGTCGTCACCTTGGGCGGCTAATTTGAGTTGGGCATCCCAATCGGAGAAATTTGACCCATTCTTTTCAAGTTTACATCGATCCATGAAGGATCGGAGCCATGATGAATTAGCGAGAGGCGTGGCGTTAGGGGTTGGTGTTGCCATTTGTTATGAGAAAAAGAAGTGGTCTACAAAACAAAATAGAAGGAGTAAAACAAATGCCGTTTTAATATAATACTCGTAACAATTTATAATTTAAACAAGTTATATGCATTTTTCTAGTGACCTCTACCCAACTAGATAAATAATTCCAAGACCCAAATTCATATTAACTTGGGCACGGTGTGGCCGGTAAAACCCTTATCAATATAACTCGGTGGATTAACGCTTTAATCGATTCTACTTTTAGAACTCTTGGTCGATAATATTACATTAACATTTATCTTTAGCCCAAAACACATTCAACAAGGGCACGGTGTGCCCGATAAAACCGTTATCGAAAAACTTTTGTTGAGTTCAATCCAAATTTCGAATAAATGTTTCCATGATCCAAACCCACATTAACTTGGGCACGGTGTGGCCGATAAAACCCTCATCAACATGAATCCGGTGGATAGTCATTTATCACCCACTTCCCCTACGTAACAAGGTTTGTACCCCGGTGTGGCCGAGTGCACTCCCTCACGAAATAGGTTTTCATGGTTTCTACTATTTGGTAAGGCTATGTCTCAATTATTTATTTTTAGCGAGAGGTCATGTCAATTTATTATGTATCACGTTTTAAGTGAACTAAAGCGGTGAACTACGATAATTTTAATTGACACGGTCGATAAACTCGATAAAAAGACAATGTATGTTTTAGTTATGGCGATTTAGCGATGCATGTGACATATAAATAAAATGCAAAGCATAAAAATAAATCCTAGTATGGCCTTCCTAAAATAGAAAAATTATTTAACTATTACATATTCGGAAACCAACTCCATTGGTCCCTTGAACTTCGGTTGTTGCACGCATCTCGAGGTAACACCGTCTTTATGTATCGTCTTCTTGAAGAAATCCGTCTTTATGAACTCCGGAATAAATAAAATTACATAACAAATTACATAATTTCCTATTATACATTTGTAACTAAAATAAAATAAATCTATTAAATTACAAAACGGTGATACGAGATCACAATAAATTACAACTGAATCGATATTCCCATACATTTCGGGTAATACCAATTAAAAACTAAGGCCATACTAAGTAAAATTACATAATTCATAAATTACATAAAATAAAATTATGACAATCATAAAGAAAATGCAGCATTATAATATGTATGAACATGCCCAATTTTAAGCTAAATCGCCTTTAAATAGCCAATATCGTATATTACTCGGTTTTTACGGATTTGCGTGATTCAACATTTTACAATCACAAAAATGCATAAATTCATATTTATGCATAAGTTAATTACCCTAACCTCTTAGGACTCAAAATTTAGTCTTCACTAATTATTTGACCATAATTAACTCATATATCTAAAAATTGTTCATTAATGGACCTAAAATTACAATAAAAAAGCTATAAACTTCAAATAAATCACAAAATTTCAAATAAATTTGAAATTTGAAATTTAAACTCATGAACATTTTGGAAAAATACCATGACACTCATAATGTTCAAAAAACTTAGGTTAAAAATATCGAAATTTATCCGGAAAAACAATGTTGCGGTTTATCGGTTTTAACAAAATAATCATAAAAACATAAGAAAAATTATATTCATCAACTTTTCAATTTTAGATCTGAAAAAAGATAATAAAATGCAACATGTGACGTTTTTCCTTAGTCATAGAGTATGTTTTATTAATATTTCACTAATTAAGTCACTATTTATGCTATTTTTCTTCAAAAAATCATAAATCATGCATAAAGACTTCAATATAGCCTATTATTTTACACACATCTTATAAAATTGCATGTGACAACATACTAAACTTCTATGACCAGATTCGAAATTTATCTCATATTAACCTATTTTTCATCTAAATCCGATTTTAATAATGAAAAATCCATTTTTCGAGCATAAGAAGTCCAAAAATTATGAAAATTTACAGGTCATCTCAAAATAATATATGTGACAATATATCCAAAAATCACTGGAAAATTCGAAGTTTAGCTAATTTTAGTCCGAAAATGACATTTTATTCATAAAATCATATTTTTAATGCCATTATTATATAATATGAACAATAAAAATCCATAAATTAACCAAAATATCCTAAAAACATTTTAGGACCAGAAACTTTAACATGCATAATTATTTTCGTGATATATCATAATAACACAAATTAAACAAGTTTTATATGTTAATCGTATAACTCGGAAAAACTTTTAACCGATTTGCATGCAAACAACCATGGCTCTTGATACCGATTGAAAGAAAAGTAGATCTATATACTAACATATTCATATATGTTTTAAGCTAATTTGTCATAAAATTAATTGGTGATCTTATGCATGCAAACTATAATTAATATAAAGAAGAAATCTTTATCTTACATTGGAATATTGGTTTATTTGGTCACAAGAGAGATCTCCTTCTCTCTTGTTCTTGTGCTTTCCTCAATGGAAGAACTAGGATCCAAGTGTAGGATCCCTCCCAAAGTATAATACCCAAGGCACACTCTTAATCAAATTAATATTATGTATACTAGAACAATATTAATTTAGTAAAAATTGACCCAAAATATTTGGTTTTATCTCCTAAAACCGGTTAGGAGAAAGAGGAGGAAGAAGAAAATATTTTATCTCTCTAAAAATATTATTATGATAAATGATGAATAAATAATAATCTAAGATATTATCATGTGTATGTCTTAAATTATAAGGCAAAACCCCTGGTTTTGCCCTTGTCCAAAACCGGGTAAGAGGAAGGGAGGGGAGCCAATGCATGCTTGAGTTTGTCTTCACAATGACAACTAGTTTGCATGGCTAGTTTAGTAGGTAATCATTGTGCTTACCACTAACAAAATCAACTTAATTTTTGCCTAATCCACCTCTTAATTTCGGCACATATAGATAATATGGACTCCATATTATCTTTGTCAAAATGTCAATTTGTCTTATGTCACATGTCATATGTTACACAAAAATCGACTTAGCAATTCGCAATTACTTGTACCAAAATATTTTGTCCATTATAAATCACAATAAATTGTATTTATAATAATTCATTCAATCACAATTGTTTCCTTAAACAATAATTTCATCTGAGTAATGAAACAATTCGATTATTCAGACCGTATCTCATTTAATCAAATTTCAATGAGACACGTAAATATTACTTCCGAAATCGTCCGTCAATTTTAAATAATTTAATTGACTCGTAACGTTATACGATCAATTAATTGATCAATTAAGAGTGTTGCCCTTTAGGTATGACCTAGAGGATCAACTGATCACCACCGTCGCACGGCAGTAATGTCAAACTCTAGTCAGCCAATCATTACCGATATGTGTGGACCAGTTGTGTAATACCCCGTATCTTATATAATCGATTAAACGGATATTATTATATATTAGCTATTATACATTTTATATTGGTTGCATCGTAATGTCGTGAATGTTATTAAGTCGGGTTTACATCGTATATGTTGAGTCGGGCTACATCACATTTTATCTTTTGGGTCAAGAATCGTATCACCCATTTACCCATCTACATTTACTGATTACCATACCCGTTTAACCCATTGCCTTACCCGGAACATGTAACCACCATTTACCCTAAACCTAATTTAAGAGCCGCTCTCCCTCTCCCCTCTTTTCGACGCACACCAACACACACACACGATCAAAGGAAGAACAATTGTCGAGCCTTTCAATTGATTGAAGATTTCTCATCGATTTCAACCTAATTCGATTTCCCTGTTTGTAAGTCGATTTCATTCCATTGTTTATACTGTTTTAAATTGTTCGTCTTCAAAAAGTTTGAAAAGAGAGTCCTGTTTATTTGATGTCTAGTTTATGCATATAAAATCTCATAGTCAAATGCTTTATGGTTTGTCCTAGGTGATTTATTTATGAACATGTTGCTGAAAAGTCCGCGAATCTGATTTGGTTGTGGAAAATGATTTGAAACCCTAATTTTTATTTCGATTCAGTTACGAGGCTTCTTTATACATCATCTTTGTATAGTCTAGATGATAATAGGACTTGGAATTACTGCAAAATAATGTTTTAAACTCGTTTTATGAATCAATACTTTTTATGCGACGGTTTCTGTCAGTTTTTGGAAATCAGTCTGACAACCCTTGATAAGTTTGGAATTAGAGAAAAACACGTTAGATATAATTTGTAGCTAAGACTCATGGGGTTCCAATCCAATTTTCCTTGAATCAATTTGATTTTTCTGGAATTAGTTATGTATTTTATTCTGAGTCTGTCATGTGCTGGAAAATCAGGAAAAGTCGTGTTTGTTCTTTAAGTTGATATTCCTATTAAGTTATGATGAGTCTAGGTTGTGTGCATGATTATTTGATTGAGTAGGTGGTAATTATACATAGTTATGTTATGTAGGTGATGGATATGTGAAGGATCATAATTGATTGCTTGTGTGAGCTCGGATTGCGAAAAGGTAGGGAAATACACTTGACTTATTATCGTTGTTGTTGAATTGTGTTGACTTGTTTGTGTTTCATATGACCAAACTGTGAACGTTGACTTGATTCGTGGTTGTTGATTTATATTATGATTCATATACTGGAATGTGATTGACTGAATTGATCGTATTGAGTATGTTATCACAACATTTGGTAACCGGCATGATTTTATGGTTGATCAGTTCAATGATATACATATTGTGTTGCATTAATTTCTTCTGAGCATTCATATGCATTGGAGATGGAGGATGTTGTGGTGATGTGGTGTGGTGATGATGATGTTGTGATAAGGCCCGGGGCGGGTTCTGCAGACTTGCCCTGGTGTCCTCACAAGCGAGTGCGGATCGGCTACGGTCGATATATAGTCTAATGGGATCGGTATGGCCGGGTTGTACGGGTTATGAGTTGCGATGAGATGATGGTGGTGATGGAGGAGCATGCATATCATACATACTTGTTGCATTGTATTACCCTACTCAACCTCGTGGTTGACCCTGTGTATTCGTGAACACCTGCGGTGAACCTTTTAATGGGGAGCAGATTGACGGGTACCTCGTAGTCGATAAGAGCTGGATGGGAAGAGAGCTTGGATTGCCCGACTTAGTGACTAGTCCACCTCGTTTAATCATGTTTAGTTATCCACCTTGTTTTACAAGTTTTATTTCCGCTAAAAGTTTGTAAAGTGTTTTGCTACGATTTTAGTTTGTCTTGTTTTTGTAAAATGTATTCACTTAAAGTATAATTAAAGTACTTTGGATTGTTATGTCTTTATATTCACTACCTCGGGAAACCGAGATGGTAACAGTCCGGTTTATTAGGGAATGTCTTGTTAAAGGCTCCTTTGTAAATCGGGGTGTTACAAAGTGGTATCAGAGCAAACGATCCTCAGGCCTAAACCAATGAACCCAATGAACGTAGGATGTGTCTAAATAAAATGAACCTCTGGGAATAAACTGTTAGGAGCTCACAGTGCGGTTAAGAAGGCGCCCTTAATACGTGCTCTTTTGCCGTCTCAGTTTTGAACCAGGTAACCCGAGAGAAATTGAATGAATGGGGTAGTTAGAAGGAAAACCTTGGATATAATCGAGTTGATGTATACCTTGAGACCCATATATTATAACCATGCTGCAGGACAACGTTACGGTAAATATTTTGTATGAATGATGGCGTGATCATATGATGTTGTGGAGATGAGAAATAAAATTTTCGTGTTCTGGTTGATAATCAATGAAGTGTTGGATTGTGGTAATCGTGAGCGTGAAAATAATTGCGAATTGATGATATTTATCTGGATGGATGTTAAATGATGTGTTGATAGTACTATTATGTCTAGTGATATGCGGTTATGTGATCCCGAAGCCCTGCTAGTATAGTATTGTGATAATAATTAGACACACTATTGAATTGCATGTTTCTAGTCATAGCAATCGTGATTAGATGTAAGGAGTAGATCGAGATGCGAAGGGATTCTATGGGATAGATGTTTACGTAAGTACAAAGTGTGAGATTTAAGTGGGGATGGGTTAGTATACATAGTATGTTCATAAGAGCTTGTAACATAGTAAAGAATGACCTAGTGCTGAAACTCGTTTTGTTTGATTTTACTCTTTAATTGACCTTACTGCCATTTCTTTTCTGTTTATTTCCTATGGATTAAAATTTTATGAGAGATAGCCTCGTGCGTTAGTGTTCATTTGGCGTTGGTTTCATGCTTATAGGATATACGGATTAGGAGTAATAAATATTTTAGTGGGCTGTGGACAGGAAGTTCATGTGCAGTGATGTTTTGACCAACGATTTTGTAAAAATCCTCATTTAAATTGTATTAATAATTTTTGCATAATTCCAACTCCATCGATCAGAAGATTCGCATATGTTTTCAAATTGATAAGCCACGAAAATTCTTGATGTCTCTATATTAAATGGTAAGTTTTGCAAACTGACCCAAGTTCGGACCAATTGCTGTCACATACTTGTTTGGACCAACTGAGTTGTAAAATTCTTTAAAAATGGAATTCTTGTGCTTTAGACCTAATTCTTTTTCCCCTCTATTTTAACTCTCCATATTTTATAAAAGTAATATGAACCAAGTTTTAATCGAACGGTTATTTGTTCGTGGTCTTTGGAAGTTACAACGTGAATCATGACTTGTAAAATGTGCGTCCTATGTTGAGTTTTCATACAATTGTTTGGTTATTTCATGAGCCTTATTAATGCGACCTTACAATGCTTTTATATGATGATAGTAGCACGCATGTTCAGTAGTTATGTATCTTAACAAGTGATAAAATTAAAGTTTAGTCGATAACATTGTTGGCATGATAGTATGAGTGAAATTGAATAGCTTAATTTGAATCTTAATCGAGGATGAAATATTTTATACGAGTCCAGTTGTTTGCATATTTTATATATGTTTGGCATGTTGTAATATCTCTGGTGTGTTCAGCATATTTGTTTAAGTGGTCGGATATATATAAATATAAAACTATATTGTCATATCTTGGTAAAGTCGGTGGCGTTAAATGTCAACTTGATTGTTCTAATATACTCGCATGAATATTTATAATAATTATGTTTAAATGTTTACACATGAATGGTAGTAATGAGTATGTCTAAATGTTCACACATGTAGGATGTCATCTGAGTTCTAATGTCTTCTATGTGAGTCTGTGTGCCTATAGTTATACTTATTACTTTCATTGCATTAATTTATTTCAGTTGAACCTAAACTTATGATATGATAATAAAATAGTGTTGTTGTTCCTTATGGGATATGTTCATAGTTGTATTGTTATGAAATGCTAAGGTGATTATTTTGACGGAAATTTTTTTATGTCAGCTATGTTGGCCAATTATAATGAGATAAGCCTTTGATGATTCACATGTTATGCGTATGTTTAAATGATAGTCGTTATAGTTACGTTTAATTGAGCCGCGAGTTGCCTATTTTTTCAAAACGTGCAAACCAGAGAACTTGTTCACCTTGCTAATCTTTTGTCATAGATAATGTTTTACAAGTTATATGATGGTATATGTACATGTTTAAGTTGTTTATGCGATATCTTTTATTTTTGCTGAAAATGAATTATACTGAGTTGATGGATACAATTGAATGGTATGGTTGCTAAAATATTAAACATATGTATGATATGGAAGTAATTTTTTTGTTATTGTGAATCATATGTCTGTTTCTTTTACTGAGAGGTGTGATATGTCATAACTGATGTGGTGGAAACCTTGTGATAATCTAAATTATGAGTTCTAAGTAATGTTGTTGTTGTCCTGAATCATATGTTGTTACTTTTATTGGGAAAAATGTTTTCAGAATTGATATCGTGCAAACAATTTTGATAATTTAAAATATGAATTTTGAGTATGTTGTTGATTGTTTAAATTCATCGGCCTAATTCGTGACCTAAACCAGTGAGTGAGTAAATGGTTGTATGGACATGTCAATAAGATCCTGTGATTATGATGGATAGTAGTGGTAGATTTATTTTCTGTGATATGTTTACAAATGTGAGAAGTTTCTTAAATTGTTTTGTTATTTTTACTCTCGCTCGTTTATGGTCTATAATTGATCATCAAATTTGCTTAATTACATACATGTCCATTGCCCTCGTGCCTACTCTATCCCAACACCAACTTTGATTATGAAGACCATTAGTTAGTGAGCTATTTTCGTCATATGCGAGGACGTGGTTGAGTTTTATTTTCTTTATCGAGGTAACACGATATTACCGTCCCTAATACTTTTATTATTGTTCGGGGTTGTATGTGTATGTGTCATTATTTGTCATCGTTTTATGATATCAATTTATACATGGTAATTGTGAATTTCTGACGATTGTCATTATTTCGATTTGCAATTATATAAGTACGTATTATATATCTTATTGTCAAGAGGGGGATTTTGGTAAGATGGGTTTGGGTAGATTTGAATGACATATATGATTGGTTGAGCACAAGGATTGGAAATCTATAAGTTTGTAAAGGAAACAATTAGATTTGGTAATGGTTGGCAGTAATGGCTTTTCGTTTGGTTGCTAGGAGATAATGGAGGTACTACGTATTAATTAAGATTGTGTTGTGCTATTGATTCTCATAATATGGAGCTTAAGTTATACTACGATATACCGTGTGGACTTTGGCCTTGAGTTGAGCCTTATTTCATTCGGATTCTCATATATTGATTTTTGGTTCGTATTGTAGTTAAATTGTCTAATCCTTGACCTGACTCGTGGGTGAGTAGCTTAGAGTTTTACTCGCCCGAGCATACCTTTGACTTTATATCAGGCGACCTGAGATACGAATTTTATGCTAATGTACCGATCGAAAGTACGACTGAACCACCCAAACCAGACTTTTGGGAAGAGGTGAACTAGGAAGGGAATGACATAGAAGTCACCAGGATCAGAGTAAGCGCGACCTAAGGACTGTTAGGTTAGAGCTAGTAACACCATGATCGGTCTGTTATGAGACCGTGTAAACCTTTGGCTCCTTTCTTGTTGTTCTTTTAGTTTGATGTTGTGTTTTTAAGTTAAGCATGAGCTAAGTAATAAGTGTACTTGTTGACAATCAGTTAATTCCATAATAAAACCTTGTTTTCAACTTTAATGTTCTTTGCGCAATCTCTTATCATGTGTTCTTTTTCTGTTACATGTTGTTGACAAGTGATTTTGTTGCATAGGAATATGAAAGTTGAAAAGAGGTTACGAGGACGTAACCATGTTTTTAGTTGGGTAGGATTGTAAAATCTTAATGTTTATGTTGCACTGTTTGTAGATTGTGGTTTTGATCAAGTTGATGTTCCGTTGTGCGGTACCTATGCAAACGAGTTCTCTATGTTTTGTTCTTACTTCTGATTAGTTGGGTTATGTGAAGATGAGTTAAACTTCGGGACGAAGTTTATTTTTAGGAGGGTAGAATGTAACATTTCGTGTCTGTTATATTTAATTGATGTGTCAAAAGTGTGTGTTAACTGTGTTAGAAATGCGTGATGTCCGTATGTACGATATACAATACCCCTTTTGATGTTTGAGTACGGGAGCGAACTTCGGGATGAAGTTCATTTTAAGGGGGGAAGACTGTAATACCCCGTATCTTATATAATCGATTAAACGGATATTATTATATATTAGCTATTATACATTTTATATTGGTTGCATCGTAATGTCGTGAATGTTATTAAGTCGGGTTTACATCGTATATGTTGAGTCGGGCTACATCACATTTTGTCTTTTGGGTCAAGAATCGTATCACCCATTTACCCATCTACATTTACTGATTACCATACCCGTTTAACCCATTGCCTTACCCGGAACATGTAACCACCATTTACCCTAAACCTAATTTAAGAGCCGCTCTCCCTCTCCCCTCTTTTCGACGCACACCAACACACACACACGATCAAAGGAAGAACAATTGTCGAGCCTTTCAATTGATTGAAGATTTCTCATCGATTTCAACCTAATTCGATTTCCCTGTTTGTAAGTCGATTTCATTCCATTGTTTATACTGTTTTAAAATGTTCGTCTTCAAAAAGTTTGAAAATAGAGTCCTGTTTATTTGATGTCTAGTTTATGCATATAAAATCTCATAGTCAAATTGTTTACGGTTTGTCCTAGGTGATTTATTTATGAACATGTCGCTGAAAAGTCCGCGAATCTGATTTGGTTGTGGAAAATGATTTGAAACCCTAATTTTTATGTCGATTCAGTTATGAGGCTTCTTCATACATCATCTTTGTATAGTCTAGATGATAATAGGATTTGGAATTACTGCAAAATAATGTTTTAAACACGTTTTATGAGTCAATACTTTTTATGCGACGGTTTCTGTCAGTTTTTGGAAATCAGTCTGAAAACCCTTGATAAGTTTGGAATTAGAGAAAAACACATTAGATATAATTTGTAGCTAAGACACATGGGGTTCCAATCCAATTGGCCTTGAATCAATTTGATATTTGTGGAATTAGTTATGTATTTTATTCCGAGTCTGTCATGTGCTGGAAAATCAGGAAAAGTCGTGTTTGTTCTTTAAGTTGATATTCCTATTAAGTTATGATGAGTCTAGGTTGTGTGCATGATTATTTGATTGAGTAGGTGGTAATTATACATAGTTATGTTATGTAGGTGATGGATATGTGAAGGATCATAATTGATTGCTTGTGTGAGCTCGGATTGCGAAAAGGTAGGGAAATACACTTGACTTATTATCGTTGTTGTTGAATTGTGTTGACTTGTTTGTGTTTCATATGACCAAACTGTGAACGTTGACTTGATTCGTGGTTGTTGATTTATATTATGATTCATATACTGGAATGTGATTGACTGAATTGATCGTATTGAGTATGTTATCACAACATTTGGTAACCGGCATGATTTTATGGTTGATCAGTTCAATGATATACATATTGTGTTGCATTAATTTCTTCTGAGCATTCATATGCATTGGAGATGGAGGATGTTGTGGTGATGTGGTGTGGTGATGATGATGTTGTGATAAGGCCCAGGCGGGTTCTGCAGGACTTGCCCTGGTGTCCTCAGCTGCGAGCTGGCAGATCGGCTACGGTCGATATATAGTCTACCGGGGATCGGTATGGCCGGGTTGTACGGGTTATGAGTTGCGATGAGATGATGGTGGTGATGGAGGAGCATGCATATCATACATACTTGTTGCATTGTATTACCCTACTCAACCTCGTGGTTGACCCTGTGTATTCGTGAACACCTGCGGTGAACCTTTTAATGGGAGCGATTGAGGTACCTCGTAGACCGATAAGTTTGGATGGGAAGAGAGCTTGGATTGCCTGACTTAGTGACTAGTCCACCTCGTTTAATCATGTTTAGTTACCCACCTTGTTTTACAAGTTTTATTTCCGCTAAAAGTTTGTAAAGTGTTTTGCTACAGTTTTAGTTTGTACGGTTTGGTAAACAGTATTCACTTAAAGTATAATTAAAGTACTTTGGATTGTTATGTCTTTATATTCACTACCTCGGGAAACCGAGATGGTAACAGTCCGGTTTATTAGGGAATGTCTTGTTAAAGGCTTCTTTGTAAATCGGGGTGTTACAAGTTGACAGTAAAATATTACTTCCCAATTGTATTCTTTATAATGAGACTTAAACATGTGATCATCATGATCAACAGTTGTGATCGCATTATTGTCGGAGGACACATATTCCAACAAGGACATGATGGATCAAGTAGTCCTTGCCTAGCTAAATGAAAGAGGGGTGGATATTGGGCCAAGTGATGCTTGTCGTTGTGTGCACCAAAAATAATATTTATAAAACCAAACTACTACTAGCAAGCGGTAGTAAGGGTCGATCCGCAGGGAGGTAGGGAGATAATAGTTGTTATTATTTCAGTCTATGAATTTCTGGGGGGTTTTGGATTGGATTAATTCTAAATCTAGAAATATAAACTAAATAAGCAAATAGAAATAATAAAAGATGTATACAATGATAAAAGAAATGCTAAGACGGTCGGTTCACTATAGCTGCGATGGCACATAATCCTAGGTAAGTCCGAAATACAGTCGCGTAGGATGGGTAAAACATGTCCTCTCGGTCCAAGTTAACTAGTAGCTCCTTTCGGCCTATGCTACTAGTCCCTAGGTCTCACTAATACTAGCTCTCGCCCTGAAAAGTGATTCCTAAAGCCTAAATTACATTATCTCTCGATCTCAGCAATTTAGTCGTCTCAACTCGTTAATTAATGCCCTTCCCTATCTTTCGATCTATGGGTTGGTCAAAACTAAGCATCTAACAAGTCTCCTCTCGGTCTCATTGTTAAATATTGCACTTAACGAATTATACGGTGCTAAACAGACACGAAGTCAGTCGATCGACCAGCTACCCCATCGATCGACCAACCAAAGCTCGATCGGTCGACTAGTTAAGCCAGTCGATTGACCAAGCCCTAATGCGGGGTCACACCTATTCTAATGCCATCTACGCCATAGATCCCCTACATCTTAGCAAGGGGTGTTTAGCTACTCATACTTACGCAAATAACAATAACTAATTTGATAATAGGCATAAAGAATTGCATAATTGAAATAATTGATGAATAAATTCGCATAAAACTATAACTAGGGCTTTGGGATTCTACCTAGCAAGAATTAAAACTACTGAAACGAAAAAACAATATAGGAATTAAAAGAATAGAATTACCGAAGCAAAGGAACAAGATGAATCCGAAAGCAAAGTACGAACTTTATTGAGAATTCTAACTACGAATAACTAATGTATTATAGGAACTGAAATTAACTAAGCTAATGAATGATGAATAATGAATAGGAAAGGAGTTACGTTATATAGGAATGTCACGTAAAACCCTTATTCCTAAACCTAATTACAATGGGATTCCTCGTCTTTTAATTTGCGCGTCAGATCGTGGGATGGTCGATCGACCACTGAGGCCAATCGATCGACTGACTCTTGCTGAACAGTAGCTTCTGTTAGTCGTGCTCTGGTCGATCGACCATGTCGGTCACTTGATCGACCAAGGGTGCTGTACAGTAATGCATTCTGACGGATTCTGCAGCGCGCAACGATTTTAAAAGAGCTACCATTTCTTCGTTACTTGGTCAAATCAGGCGTTCTATGCGGCGTTGGAAAGCTAAGAGAATAAGCTTTCATCTCCAATTGTAATCACTCGATTATCAGCTTTAGAACTCGAGATATTGCCATCTGAAGCAGGCTGCAATATCGTGAAGTGCTTCTTTGCTTGTTAAACTCGTACGCACCCATGCTTTTGCTATCTTTAGGCCTTGAAACGCGCACCATTCTCATTCCTCGAGTCAATACCTCATGTCAAATCCTATGCTAAACACTCGGGAACGGATTAGGCTCATTTTCCGCTGGATTCTTCTCATTTCTGCAATATTATACAAAAAAATGAAAGTAGACGGAAATAGGGAAAATAGTAGCATAAACTACATAATTGAGCTCTGAAATGCGTGTAAAATAGGGTGTAAAACATCATATAAATGACACGCATCACCAAGTATGCATCTACTCGATCATTATAAGCTTGTTTATGCATCTCTTTCATGAGGAGAGTCATGTAGTCATTTCCCACTTCAACATCTTTGGGTTTGAACTCTTGATATTTGAATGGGTAGGGTGGTGTGACAATGGAGGAGGAGGACTCTTAAATCTTGCCCCTTTGTTGACGGATGATGTATTCGGCGCCCTTGGAGAGTGGAAGAAGGTAGTTTGTTCGATGAGCACTTAATCGGCATATCTTGGAAGGCAAAATGAAAGATCTAGCATCATTGGTTAGCCACCCATAGTTGGTGTCAAGAGAGTTATGCTTGACCCACTTGTACTTGTAAATCATGGCGTCCATGTCAATGAGATGACCCCCTTTGATCGCCACATAGTTGTTATCCTTGTTGAAATTTGCGTCAAAGTGCTTGGCCAAGAGAGTAACTAGACCTCCATTTACAATATGAGCGGTGCCTTCCTTGCCACAATCAACATTAAGCCATCTTTCCATCAAAAGCCTTAGAGCATTGTAGGGCTTAGTGAATTCCCTTCCGACATTTAAGGCCGACTCAAGTAGAACACAATTAAGTTTTGTAAAGTGGTTAGTGCCTTTTCTTGCTATTATAGTATTCCCGATGACCTTGTGCCACACTCTAATGCCCGGATGATGGACTAATAGAGCGCGACAAGCATGAAAGCTCACAAATTTCTTCCCGGAAATCGCCTCCCAAAGAGGAACGGGGTCATACTTTTCGGGCATCTTGTGATAATATGGGGTATCACTAAGGCCTAATACTTTACTCAAAACATCAAAGGTGATGCGCCTATTCACATTGGCAAGACGAAACTCGATGTATTCTCTAGTCTCTACCTTAGTCACTTTCAATGAACTTAAGAATTCCAAGGTAAGGGAGGGGTATGTCAATTCTCTTGTGGTGAACAATTTACCCAACCCCATGGCTTCAAAGAAGGCTTTTGTTTGTTCAAGGACACCCAATTTGTTCAAGGCATCTTCACAAATGAATTTGGTGGGCAAAATGGCTTTCTTAGCATACTTGGCAAATGTATCCCTATGGGAGTTAGAAATGAAAATTACCTCCGGATAGTTTGATAATTGAGCAATTTCCGGAGTTGTTGATGTTGTTGCTTCCAAGGGAGGATCTTGTTGTTGTTGAACTTCCAAGTGCACTAGAAACCACCATAGCCATTGAAGCTTTCTTTGCTTGAAGGCTTTGTTGCCTTTTCGAAAGAGTCTTTGCCTTGAGTGTCTTTGTTGCTCCTTTTGTTCTTGCCATTGTCGATTATACCAAGAAAAGATTGAAAATCTTCAATTTCTAATTATACCCAAATCGATTTAAGATGAAAGGATTTGTCTTTATATTTCAAAAATCGACTCAAAGGTTGAAGATTTTGGTGCTTGGATTGATTATTGTTGCAAAAGGAGTGATTAATTGTTGTTGTAAGCAAGTTTGAATTTGATTTTGTTGAATTTTGGGTGAGGAAATTTTGTTTTTGGTGATGGAGAGGATGAGGGTTTTGGGGTTTTGGGGTTTATGGGTAGTGTTTGAATGAATGAATGAATGAAATGAATGTGGGAAGGTGTATTAAAACACCAGAAAAAATCAAAAACAGCAGGGGAAGACGAGCGGATTCCCGTCGGGACGCTCGGATTCTGCTCAAATTGACTTCAGGAAAACTCGCCTAAAGACGAGCGTCTTTCAGAGAAGACGAGCGGATTCTGAATGTGAGACGAGCGGCTTTCCTCAAAGACGAGCGGATTCTCTTACAGGAACTTTGCTAAATTTGCACTGGCAAAAAGACGAGCGTCTTTCTGCAAAGACGAGCGGCCAGTTTCAGACGAGCGTCTTCTCAGCTGGGACGCTCGAATTCTCTTACAGACCAAAATTTTTGATTTTGCAGCTCATTTGGATGGACGGATTCTTCCACAGACGCTCGGATTCCTATAAGACGAGCGAATTACCCTTAAGCCGCTCGGATTCCTCCTGGTCTACCCGGATTCAGGTCCATCCGTGCGCTTTCATATCCCGTGTCATTTTTCATTCTTCAAATCCCGTGTTCTTCATTGTAGAGGCACTACGAAGGCATGAATAGCCTAGGCAATTGTTATCCCTACACTAAGTTAAAGCACTACACATCAATAGAATCATTAGTCCCTCCCTCACTTCTCTCAAAAATGATGAATATCTTGATCAAGGCATAAAAATCCAAAAATGACAAAAATGCAATGTAAGAATTAAAATGCAAGTTAGGGAGTTAGAAATATTTACAAATGGTGGTTTGGAGAGGACTCCACCAAACTCTCATCCTTAGTGAGATGTCATGGGGGCATGTTCAAGGTGTTGTTGATGTTGCTCAACACCTTGAAGAAGTAGTCAAAAGCTTGTTCATTATCATGATAAAGATCCTCAATAGATCTTTGCACTTGTTGTCCTTCATGTTGGTCTTGATCGATAGCATTACCAATATAGGGATTGAAAATCCCTTCAAACTCATCGTCCCAAAGACCGCAAACTTCGTCTACTTGATCACTAAAAATCTCTTGAGTTGATAGAGACAACTCTCCTTCTTTCTTGTTTTGGCCAATGAGGCCATCCTCTTCACTTGTCATGGGTGAGCTTTTCAAGCTCTCTTTGTCACTATTCTCTTGCTCTTTGAATGGAGCATCATCAACTTTCTTCTTCCATTGGAATTCCGGCTATAATGATCAAGCATAAAACATGGTTCATGCAAACGGGGAGCTCTCATGGTTTTGTCAAGATTGAAAGTTATGCCCTCATCTCCCACTTCTAGAGTGAGCTCTCCATGCTTCACATCTATCACCGCACTTTTGCATGTGTGCAAGAAAGGTCTACCTAGAACGATTGGAATATTGGAGTCTTCTTCCATGTCAACAATGACAAAGTCCACCGGGATGAAAAATTTCCCAACTCTTACGGGAACATATTCCCATATCCCTAATGGTGTCTTCGTCGATCTATCGGCCATTTGGAGTGTAATATTGGTACATTTAAGCTCTCCCATCCCTAACCTTTTACTCACCGAATACGGCATAACACTCACACTAGCCCCTAGATCACATAGGGCTTTGTTGATCGTTGTGTCGCCAATGGTACACGGTATTGAGAAGCTTCCCGGATCTTTAAGTTTCGGAGGTGAACTCCCTTGAAGGATTACACTACTCACCTTAGTGAAGGCGATAGTCTCAAGTTTCCAGATCGACTTCTTTTTCGTAAGGATGTCCTTCATGTACTTTGCA
This sequence comes from Silene latifolia, assembly GCF_048544455.1. Lineage (NCBI taxonomy): Eukaryota > Viridiplantae > Streptophyta > Magnoliopsida > Caryophyllales > Caryophyllaceae > Silene > Silene latifolia. The sequence continues at coordinate 95,266,118 of NC_133532.1, read as the reverse complement.
TAGGCCGGTATGTGATTGATTAATTTCGTGAAAGGAATTGAGACTTCCAAATTCTTCACAATTTCCATAAATTTTCCAAGTTGGTCATCAAATTTGGGCTTAGCTTGACGACTTGGAAAAAGAAGTCTAATCAGAATGGGTTCCTTCTCCTTGGTCTTGTCTTCATTTTTCTTTGAAACTTCTTCTTTTGATGGTTCTCCATCCTTGGAGTTTTGCACAACTTCTTCTTTGTCACTAGCTTCCACAACTTCGTCCTCAACTTGCTTCTTCGGTGCTTCATATCTCGTACCACTCCTCAAGTGAATGGCACTAAGCGTTTCATGTCTCGGGGATTACTTTGAGGTGGTAATTGCCCTTTTGTCTTTGTGAGCTTGAAGATGCTAGTTGAGTCAATTGGGTTTCCAACATTTTGGTGTGGGCTATGATGTTGTTGATGGTGATTTCCTTTGCTTGACTATCCTTCTGCATTTGAGTGAAAAACTCTTGTTGATTCTTTTGCATTTGGAAGACCGCTTTTTGAACATCAAAACCTTGGTCATTTTGTTGATTGTATGGAGTTTGATTTTGGTAACCTTGGTTTTGGTTGTAAAAGGGTCTTTGATTTTGGTTTCTCATGGGAGGTGGGGTGTATGTTGGTTGAGGGTTTTGAACATTTTGGCTTTTGTATGAGAGATTTGGGTGGAATTTGGTGTTTTCATTGTAATAATTTGAATAAGGGGTACCACTCTTGTATGCTTGAAAAGCATTCACTTGTTCATTTGTTCCCCTACATTCACTTTGGTCATGTCCCAAAGTTCCACAATTCTCACATATCCCACTTGGGATTGATGAAGATGCCGTCATGGCATTAACATGATGCTTTGGTGATTTTGAGGCTTCTTCAAGTCTAGCCATAGCTTTTTCGAACTTCAAATTGATGGTATCAATGTGAGCACTAAGTTGAGCACCCAATTGAGTAATAGAGTCCACTTCATGCTTTCCTCCTCTAGTAGCCTTGCGAGGTCTACTATACTGTGAATTATGGACCGCCATTTCCTCAATCTTGTTCCAAGTTTGATTATCGTCAACTTCGGTGAACATACCATTTGATCCCATGTTGAGAATGTTTCTTGAGTCTTCAAAAAGACCATTCCAAAATTGTTGTACCAAGAACCATTCGCTAAGTCCATGATGAGGACATGAGCGACAAATTCCCTTGAATCGCTCCCAAGCTTCATACAAGGATTCTTCATCTCTTTGCTTAAAGCCCGTAATTTGAGCTCTTAGCATGTTAGTCTTTTCCGGTGGGTAGAACTTTTTGTAGAAAGCTAGAGCCAATTTCTTCCAAGAGTCAATTCCGAGAGTAGCCTTATCAAGGCCTTTCAACCATTGTTTTGCGGTGCCAATTAGAGAAAAAGGAAATAAGAACCATCGAATTTGGTCTTGAGTTACACCGGTTTGAGAAATCGCATCACAATAGTCACAAAAAGTCTCCATGTGAGAGTGAGGGTCTTCACTAGGCATCCCCCCAAATTGGCTTCTTTCGACTAATTGGATAAATGCGGATTTAGCAATGAAATTTCCGGTTAAGTGTTGTGGTGTGGGAGTACCATTGGGTAGGTTCTCCTCGGTTGGTACGGAATGTGATGAAAATTTAGGCATTGTGGGTTGATTTTGTGTTGGATTTTGTGTTGGGTTCTCCTCACCTTCTCTTGCAAAAGGGTTGACGAACTCAATAGTGTTTGGTTGAATATCTACAACCTCACCAATACCTCTCAAAGTTCTTCTAGCAAGTCTTCTATTGTTTGTCAATGTCCTTTCAATTTCGTGATCAAAGGGTAACAAGTTACCTTGTGATCTACTAGACATGCAAAATATCAAACAACTTGAAAATAATTAGAACAAACCTTGAGGAGTTTTACTTCCCCAAGGCAAAGAAAGACACAACTAATAACAATCTAAGAAAATCTAAATCAAGTTAACACCGTCCCCGGCAACGGCGCCATTTTTGGTCGTACTCACTTGGGAGGTTTAGTTTTCAGTACCTGTCGTTAGGAGCACCTAGACCAAAAAAATATTTATAACTCCACAAACAACTCTACTATTAGTAAAGAGGCAAGTAAAGGTCGGATCCCAAGGGACGGGTATTGAAGTGAGATTTTCAATTGCAACTAGCGATGTGACACCCTCAATTATCGCGGAAAAGTAAACACGTAATTCTAGAATAAAACAGCATGGATATGTTTGTAATAGGTTCATTTGGGTAAAAACCTGTAATTTTTAAAACCTGAACCTGTTATAAAGATATCCAAATTGGAAGGTGTCAAACATACAAGGTCTAACTAGAAGTGTCATAACATAACCATCGCTAAAGTCGCGAATAGCAAATTATACAACCAAATGTAAAGAGGGAGACATATGTCCCTAAAATGTATGTGACATAAAAAGTGTTTAAGGGTCACAATAAAATAAAGCCAATCTAGGTTCCAAGGTTACTTTGCTCGCTAGCTCGTCCATGTACCCCATATATGCATCACCTACCTGTCATTCGCATTTTATACAAATACGAAAGCCACAGTCAGTGGGGAGTAACTCCGAGTTCTCCCAGCCACGAAATGTCATAATTAATATAACATGCAAACATAAGAATATGAATACGAATCACACAATGCCTTAGCATATAGATGCTAGACAATCGTGCTTATCATGTGAACACCAATATAACAACACATAGTCCTAGCCTGTGAATACTAGACCGACTCATACTACACTATCATGTGAATCACATAACATCCAGGAATCCAAACTCTATCAACCATAGCCGGCTTGCATCTCACCTTCTATGATTCATAGAATCATCAAACAAGAAAGGGCAATATATCAAAAACAGGCATAAGTTCTTAGTACGGTCAATAGTCACTCTGTAACTCGAGTCTATACCACGAGGTAGGGAAGGTAATCGAACCGGTATCTTGGCTCAGAGGTTCTATCAAAACATGGCCAAGACACAACACAACCCTAGCCTAAAATCACGGAGACCCCGGACATGCGGATACACACCACCGCACCCAAGACCCACAATTTTATAAAACCATGTGAGTACCCTAAGGAGTCCACCAAAGGGTTGGCAAGTACTTAAGCTGACCACTTACTCTCAAAATAAGTAACGAGGTCATGCCCCAACTTGGATATAAACCCACCAAGTCAGGAACACAGAAGCTATTAAGCAGTGAACATACACTCGTCAAAGACTATAATGACCTATATATGATGAAGGCCGAAATACTCACCTAGGACCTAGTCCCAGCTAGTCCCAGCTTGAATACTTTAGCCCACACCACACAAGACAAGTAGGATACCCAATTAACCATAAGAGGGGCAAAGAACCCAACTTACCAACATAAATGCTAACATTCTATCATGTGAAAGGCTATATAAATGTCTATTCAGCAGACAATCCAACCATATCCTCAATGTCATCAATAACCAAATTATAGCTAACCATCAATATCATAGTCCATGAGAATAAACTACAATGGCTAAAGGCAAACAAGACTCAAGCATAAGGCATCCAAAGCATCCAACAACCAACATGTGAAATGATAATTACAAATATCAAGGCATAACATAAAACCTCCAATAACAACCAATCTTACCTCAAAGACAAACCCTCGACCCGAGTCCCGCGACGGGTCATCGGTCAAATCGAGGCTGACTGGTTTAAACCTAGCTTGACCAAACTCGTTCGGTCAATCTGGCCCAGCTCAGAGTCTTTGCCTACTTTGGACCAAATCATAAAATTTATCACAATATAATTCTCATGCTATTTCTAATTTCTATCATGTGAAAAACGAAAGTAACACATTATCAATCACCTAAACACTTAACAAACAACAGGCACAATATTAACTACTAATGTGACATTAATTCGTCGAGTAACTCGGAATAGTTACCTTACGCTAGCAAAGAGACAAGTAATAACTTGAGAAAGCTTCTAAAACCCAAAATTACTCTTCCTCTTCAACCACATATGAGCCACCTAAAATAATTATGTGAAAGGACGATATTAACGAATTATCTTTATATAAAATATGAGACGGAAATTAATTTAATTATATTTTAAATAAATCAAACTAGCGTCAAAACAATTTATAGACACGGCTCAAAAGTTATTATGACAACCTCAAACTCGGCCTAACCACCAACTACACATGGCCTCAAACTCGTGACTTAGCTAGGCCACGGCCAGGCCACTAGGAGTCCGACACGACCACCACCCGACTACCCATAGCCACCCTTCACCCTACTTCATAACCTGACCCAAAAATCAGTCCAAAACAGAACCCAAAAGATGCCTAAGTTCGACCCCAACTCCAGTCCTCAAATGCAAAGTGAAAACCCACGATGACGGCTCTCGTCCCGCCCAAAACAGTACCAATCGTCCCCTTAAGACTCCATTCTCGCCTAAAAAAAGTCTAGGCGAGCCAACTAAGTCAGCATTTAAAACGGTTTTAGAGCGGAAATCCACAAGTATAAAGCAACTCAAAAACAGACCCTAAAGACTACAAAAATCGCCCCAACACAGAGTCCAAATTAGTCCAAAACAATCCCTACATGTCAGTATACACCGTCTCAACTATAAAACACACCAATTATCACCCAAAATAATCCATACATGTCAGCATACACCGTCTTAAATTTACCACTTATCAGTATACATCGTCTCAACTATACAACTGACTAATTAACATCCATAAGGATCCCTATATATAATTATACACCGTCTTAATTATAAAACAGACTAACCAACATTCGAAATAAACATATTTTACAAGTAATATCGAGTAATCCGTTATCGTTACCTTTTTAATCTTCTACCAGACCGTCTATTTTAGTACATACAACCGTCTTATAATAAATAAAGCTGAAAATATTAATGGGTTTGTAAAAATACATGACGAAAATGAATTTTACTTACATCGGAATGACGAGAACGACGAGAGGAGCGCTATGGAACAAAAATAGTTGAAAACGGATAAGGAACGAAGCACCGACGTCGATTAATAGATCAAATTTTGAAAAGGAAAGAAGACTCGCCAGAAGAAGAAAACAAAGAACAAAGAAGAAGAAAAGAGACGTGCGTTTTCTGAAATGAGACAGCAGCCTGCTAGCCTGCTA